>NC_064627.1:823791045-824091045 GCF_023864275.1 Schistocerca cancellata | reverse complement strand
ATGCATTTATTTGAATTACGTACTTAACAACTTATGAATCACGACACTGAATCATGTTTTAGTACATCAAGTTTTTACAAGAATTCTGCCAGAATTAAAAAAAAAAAACAGTATCATAGACATCAAGTACTACTGAAAGTGAACTTGCGACTTCTGAAACAGGAACGTCACTATTAACTCTGTGCTTACCGGAAGGTCTGATATCTTGCTAGAGTTTTTGATTGCTTAATATCAGGTTGCAGAGTTACTTACTGCTAACTTAATGAAAATGAGTATTAACAACTGCAATTACTTCAATAGCTGCGGTATGAGAAAAGGTTTGGTCAATCCAAAGAGAGTTATTAATTGAAAAGACTCTTTCTGCAATAGCATTTGTGCCTGGTATAGCAAGAGCAAAAGTAACAAGCACCTCTATGTTTGGACACGAAATGCCTACATTTTTAAGTATCTGAAAATACGTAAAATTTACCATTCTGCAATTTTCCATTAACAGTTTTCTTCATATGTTCTACGTCATCAAATAAGTCACCTACATTGCCTCAATCGTTGAACCTGAATTTACTGTCTTAAAATTTTTCAGACTTTTTGAACCTCATTCCAAGATACAGAATTTTTCACTTTTAGCCAATGATATGATTTCAGAGGCTTGTATGGAGAAATCCATTTTTCTAAATACTTTAAAAAAGTATTTAATGATACTCTTCTAAAATTCATATTTTGAGTGAGTGAAAACACCTTCATTTTCTAAATTAATTAACATTGAAGTTCGAAAATTACTTCATTTCCTGATATTGGTTTCTATCTTTAAGCAATGCTCGTTCCTCAGCAGATTCAACAACAGAAATTTTGATGCTGTCCAACGTTTGCATTGAATTTGAAAACATTTTCAGTTGGCTTTCTGTGAAATTATGCTAATGAAGTGACTGTGGGTTCCCAAAAAATGTTTTTCAGTGTAGGACAACTATCCTGAGACATGAAATAAGACTTTAGAGGTTCATACATATCAGTAAGTCTTGTAACTTCTTGTACCTATTCCAACCATCTAGTTTTAACACCACCCAGAACTTGCTTATATTCAGTAGCAATAAAATTGCAAAATGATTTCATTTCTTCCACATGCACAGTATAAATATGGAAACATTTAAACATTTTCTATATCAATAGGAAGAATGTCTGCACATCTTTGTTTTGTTTTCATCCCATAGGTTACATAACCAACTACTGAATGTTCATTTTGAGCGCACTGTTCAATTTGGAATAAAATGTTTGTCCCAGCCCTTTTTTACTCACCAAAATTAGTGTTACAATTATCTGCACAAAACGCGACGATCTTGTCAACTAAATTATGCTTTCTTAAGACGCCCAGGACAGAAGTAGCTATAATTCTTCTTTCTCCACCAATATTCTGAAAAAGGAATAGGTGAGGAGTGAAATATCTGACTGTAATCGGGACTAATTTTAACCTTTTGTGATTCGATGTATTAGCCATCAGAGATACGCACTTAGCGTATTTCAGTTTTGATTGTATTTAAAGAATAGCGTGTGGTAATAAAACGTTCACTAAAATCCACTTGCACTTTGTCCTGGAGCCCTCTTGGGGTTGATAAATGACCTCATGGGGATAATTTGTCGTTCTGAGAAACTACCCACCCTTCCCCCTCCTCCTCCCCCACTCCTCTGGGGAAACCCCAATCGCCGGGCTCTGTGGCCCAGCGGTTCTAGGTGCTTCAGTCCGGAACCGCGCTGCTGCTAAGGTCGCAGTTTCGAATCCTGCCTCGGGCATGGATGTGTGCGATGTCCTTAGGTTAGTTAGGTTTAAGTAGTTCTAAGTCTAGGGGACTGATGACCTCAGATGTTAAGTCCCATAGTGCTTAGAGCCATTTGAATCAAAACCCCAAACACTTTCCCCTCTCACCAATACATACACACTTTGACTAATTAATTAAATCGACCAATTAATTAATTCCCCCCTCCCCTCCCCATCTGGAAATTGGAGGGAAAAGGACTCAGTCTGTGCTGCAGAGGAAGGATCTCATGAAATGTAATTGAATTCAATGTCAATTACATAGCAGAGGGTATACTATTTATTTATAAAGTTCAATTTTCAGGGGTTGACCCTATTTATTCGCCAGGAAAGATCACACCCAGAAACTATAAGTCCTAATTATGTAATTACGCTGCTGCAGATTGGAAGAGTTGTATTGTTTGAAAATTTTTGTGTGTGCGCATCCTTGATATGCAGGGATCGACTGAGCTACTGCACAATGCCCTACCGGAGAACGTCCCACCCAAACACACCTCGCCCCCTCTGTCCCCAGCCCTCCCAGGAGAAATTGGCTCGCTCTGTGCTGGAGATGAAAAATCTCACGACACGAAATTCATGTCTATGTCGAAAATATATTGACGCATATTCTCTATTTAATCAGTTTGTGGCGGATGGTATCCCCTACTTGGGTAGAGCTCACATCTGCACCCCCTAACCTGCTTGCCATGACATCATAACTGTAAGCACAATGGAACGGAATGCAGTGCAGTACAGTAGCCACTGTTTGGGGTCTCCTGCATGTGTGTCTATCGTCTAGGTGCCGCCACGAAGGTCAAAAACCATTCAGTGTCCTAATTACAGATCACAGTACTAAATACCACCAACCACGGACTCGCTTCCTGTCTCTGTCTCTCTCAAGAGACCACTTCCTGTTTGTGTGAACTAATGACTCCAAACACAAAGATGGAGGTTTTCGTCTCTCCTCGGAATACTGTGTTCTTATTGGCTAATGCTGGTGACAAAGGGAGAGATGACACAATTTCAGTATCAAAAATAGAGGGAAATAATCCATTTGCACCACTCTGTCAAATTAATTGGTTAACAATTTACAGCAGTCAAACAGATCGATTAGAATAGTCACGACCACCTTAAGATGGTCCTCCTTCATAATAAAAACAAACACACAAACAATATGCAAATCAAGTAATTAAATCTCTGCCACAAATAGATTGTAGTGCTAAATATATCTGAGATCTTTTATGCACCGATGTCTGAGAACACAAACACACTTCTCCACCGCAACGTTTCCACTAAACGTATCAGGTGAAAAAATCCAACTGATCGCACACACTCCCAATCACAAAGAGCACACCGTCTGGTGACTGCCAGGAGCCGCAGTCGTACTGTCTGCCACCGACAGAGGCAACGCATTGTCTCACGGACGCTGGTGAGGAGAGACCCACACACAAATCGGCTATGTAACTAGCTGCACACCCATCCCCTGGCATGCCGACACTGGCCTTACTGAATATTCAGAGGTCAGAGACACTGTCACCAAGCGGCCAACAGATCAAATTACATGTGGGAATAATCGTCCGGTGCAAACACCCTTCATCTTCTCACAACACACACATCCACTACTGTTGCCACTCTCCCAGCACAATGGTTACTTCGCTAGTCCCTGTTGCTGCAGGCAAGAGCAGACAGGTCAGCACATTCTTTGTACATTAACTGCCTGTCACAGGCTGAGCCAATCTGCAACTTCCAGTCACTAACTACTCGTGACCACTCCTGCCGCCAGCTGCTGCACACTGTGACTCAAGCAGCAACTGCTTGGATGTATACCGTATTTCTAACCAATTTCACCCCGACATAGACTCTTCCCCCAGTTAAAAAAATCCTCTTTGCCCAATCTCAGACAGTGATGTTGTTGCCATGTACCTTGAATTTCTCACACAAAATGTAAAATTCTCCCTTTCATCGAGTTATTTTCGAATACAGAAGATATCAGGGCATACAGGCATTTCCATATCGCTAAAGTATCGTTACTTGTTGTGAAAATCCTGTAATAGTATGGCCTAGGCTATATTACCTAAGTATTTTAAATCAGCTAAAAAAATCTGTTCTAATCAGCTTAATATCTGTTACGTCATGCATCACAGGACTTGAATATTAAACTCATTTTTGGCTCATGATGGGGTGCTAAGATCTGCCACTGTAACAGGATGCCTCCTCACTTTCTAACTCACTAAGTAACCAAATGCTTTGCCACATGCGAAGTCTTTTAAGGTGACAGCACAGAGAAGTTTTAAATATCACGTTTATTACGCCTTTCCCTCCACCTTAACTCCTTTGTTACCCTCGACCTCCAGATAGCCTATGACCATGTCTGGCATCCCAGGCTCCTCTTTAAACTCCAGATCTACGCCCTTCCCATCAGTTTCGTTCGCCTCATTGCTCCCTTCTCTCCCGTCGTCCCTCCTATGTCACTATCCACAACACCAACTCCACTACATTCTATCCCACTGTGGGCATGTCCCAGGGCTCCATTCTTTCCCATCTCCTCTATCTCCTGTATACTACAGATATGCCCAAACCTCCCCTGCCTGTTCACCTCCTCCAGTTTGCTGATGGCACCGTCTTCCTGGCCCTCTATCTCACACTTCAACGGTCCCAAGGTACACTTCAAATCCACCTCGACCAGTTCACCACGTGGTGCAACTAATAGCTTCTTTGCATCAACCCTTCCAAGACCCAGGCAATCATTGTAGGTTGTACTACCCTTCCTTCTGGCTCTACGATTTTTACTTTGCCATTTATGTTCGTCCTATCTGCCTCAATCCTACCCTGAAATACCTTGGCCTCACTCTCTAGCATCACCTCACCTGAACTCGCCATCTCCTTATGATGCAACACAAAGCCCACAATAGACTCTGACTCCTGAAACTCCTGTCTGGCCAGACATGGAGCCGTCATCCTTCCACCATCCTTCACACCTACAAATCCTTGATCTGTCCCATCCTTTGATATAGCACCATCAACTGGATTTCCACCCCACCCAGAATCTATACAGCCCTCCAAATCCTTGATAGCCATGCATTCCACCTCACTTTCCATATCTGCCTCCCATCCCCCACACAGATCCTCTATGACCTAATCCCCTCCTCACATCTTCTCCTTTTCTTCGAACACATCCAAACCCTGTACATCATCAGCACTTGAACCTCCCTACCCCCTGGTGTCACCTATCCTCTCTACCCCCAGCCCATTGCCTCGCCTTTACCACTGTGTCCTGCCTTCTCTTTATCTCCACGAACTCCACCTCCTTTACCAACATACCTTCCAGTGCCTATCTCTCGTTGATGATGAGCTTTGCTCTGATATCTACCCCTCCTACCACTCTAACCACACCTTCCCTTCCTCCTCCTCCTCAGGGCTCCCTCTCCACTCGTTTCCCTTCCCCTGAGCGGTTTTTTCCTCCCTCCAACACCCCCTTTCCATAGCACCCCTTCCATGTCTCCACACTCCCTTCTACTTGCCTACCCTCTCCCATCCCACACATCTCCTGCTCCTTGGAGCGTCCCCTGACCCCCTTTATTTTCATCCCATCCCCTCCAGCGCCCCTCCTCTGCTGTCCTCTCCTCTCCCCTCTTTTCCTTTCTCTCAGGCCTCCCCTCCCACAACAAGTCCCTCCTGGCAGTTTTTACTGTCATGTGTGCTCCGTGTCATGCAGTGGTTTTAAAGTGTCATCATTCTGGTGTGTTTTAATACTGTGGCCACTTTTAACTTATGCATGTGACTTCAGTATATTTTACATGCTATGTGTGTCACCCACAGTATTTCTTATCTTTATGTGGACTTCATAACTGTCCCACAATAAACATCTCATATCAGTGTCTATTTTAACCCCCACTGTCTTTGTCTGTTATGTTCTTATGTCCCCCTTTTATTAGGAAATCACGATAAATAAGAAAAACAGGTGCAGTGTGACAGTGAGTCACTGTTCTCATATTATTATTACCCATCCTTATGTTCTTAGCAGTGTCCGCAGCAGCTGTTCACTTGTAGATCAGCAGGAGGCTACTTCTCTGCACTTCAGTGATAGTGTGTTGTCCTATCGCTATTATTCACCTTTCCCATATGTGTATATTGGCTAGAGTGGCTGGAAGAACTCCCTAGTGCTAGACTAACTGTGAAAATATCCACTCCACATCCAGCAGTTATTGATGAAACTGGACAGAGCTAGTTCAGTAAACGGTATTCTGCTCTCCATACAAAATAAAGACTTACATCTGTCCTATCTGGCAACCCAGCACAGACTTTTTCCACCAGTTTCTAGATGGGGAGGGAGGGGAAGAGACAGACGGGGAGGGGGTGGGGGAGAGGGAAAGAGGGGCAGAGGGGCAGAGGGGCAGTGGTGGAAGGTGAATAGCACCCTCTGGAGGTGGTGGTGTTGTGGACTAGGTCAGATGGGTCTCTGAACATCAAGGTGAACACACGGAATTGGATATTCCCGCCAAATTTTGAATTTCCCGCCAGTTTTTGAATTTCTGGCCAAAATTTCAATTTCCCACCATTTCCAAGGGTGGGAGGGATGGGAGGGAGGGGAAGGTACCAGCTTGGTGGCTGGGGCAAAAACCTACGACTTCATCGTGGGGTGGGGTAATTAATTGATCATACAATAAATTTACATTATAATCTGATATCAATTTGATATCAAAAGTGCTCCAGAAATGGCTTTATCCTACCACTGACTCTTTATAAAATTAATACAGTGTTTAGGAATATCTTTCACTTCTAATATTTTCCACAGAAGGCTTCTTTTTACGTTATCAAAGGCTTTCTGGCAATCAGTAAGTGCTAAATTCTTTTCTATGCCAAATTCCTGACTTTTTCAATAGTTTATCTTATTATAAGTATATTATCATTACGCCAACGCCTCTTCCTGAAGCCTGATGCAATAATTTGCAATCTTTGATTAATAATTTTCCCACATATTTTAAGTCCTGTGTTTAGAAAGCTTATTCCTTTGTAATTTCCTATGTCTTTCCTGCTGCATTTTTTAAATATGGAAACAACTGTAGCTGTGTTCCATTCTTCAATTATGTAACAGTTCTTCAAAGACATGTTTGAAAAATGGAGAAAAAATTCTTAAATTATAGCTCTGTAATTTATTAATTTAGTATTAATTCTGTCGGAGCTAGCAGCCTTGCTGCAGTGGTAACTCCAGTTCCCGTCAGATCACTGAAGGTAAGCGCTGTCGGGCTTGGCTAGCACTTAGACGGGTCACCGTGTGAGTCTGTCGAGTGCTGTTAGTAAGCCGTGTGCGCTCAGCTCTTGTGAGGCTAAACGAGGAGCTACTTGACTAAGATGTAGCGACACAGATCAGCAAAACTGGAAACGCCGGAAGAACGGTGTGCTGTCCCATGCCCCTCCATATTCGCATGCAGTGATGCCTAAGGGTTGAGAATGACAGGGCGTCCAGGCCAGTAACTTATCGATTTTTAATTCATTTCTTGCTGCTTTTGATTCTTTTATGTATATTTGATTTACATATTTATTACCAGTTTTTAGATAATAACTTTCCTCGCTATCTTCATCATACCATAACTTTCTGTAATGTTGTTTCCCTTGACTATGTTATTATGTTAATTTTTACTCTATCTTTCTCCCTTATATTCATATGTTACATAAGATTAAACGCTATATTCTTTCTTCTGTGAATGTAATCTTAAACATTCTCAGTGAATCTTTCTGCGATTTACTATGGTTCCTTTTCATTAATTTCTTTGTTTTGTTTCTATTCTTTTTATGTATTTTCCATATTCCGTTCGTGCTTGTTTGTAAATAGGCGTTATAAGCATTTTGTTTTTCTCGAATACTTTTAGCTATTCCTGTGTTTTCAGACCCCTTTTTTCCTTTTTAATGCTCTAATTTTCCCTAGTACATCATTAGCCATTTTCAACATTGCTGAATTTAATATTACGGTTCTTCTTCAGTATTGTCGTTAGGATCAACCATTTCCAGTTCGAGTGAGGGTCTTTGTTGATATAAATTCCTTATGGTTTCTTCTTGTAGAAGATGACCTTTAAAGTTCTGGCTTTGAGTTCTCCATACAATTTCATCTAAAGGGGAGAAAGATGCGGGCCATTCCCTCTATGTCGGCAATGCAAAATTAAAAGGTGTTTAGACAACATTTCAAAACAAGTTAAAAATAGAACCTTCAAACTTGGAAAGGAGATTTCTTGTAATTATTGCTTCAGTTTAGTGTAGATTCCGGCACACTATTAACATCTGATAAAAATGTAGTTTTAAGAAAAATTGGTCTAAAAATTTATTTGTGTCTTATTTACAAATTTTATAACAGTTTCCAAAATCAATATTTTCCTGTACCATATTCAGCATCATCTGAATCGTAGGCATCTCTTCTTTTTTTTCTTGGCTCTCCTTTGTTTTCTCTCCTCTTTTGTGAAACTGTATGCAGCTATGTCTGCTTTACAAATTCTTGAAAAATCGATGTTCCGTAAGGCCAGTCTTGTGTTTGCACTTGTATTGACATCACGACTGAAGAGCCAAAGAAACTGGTACACCTATCTAATATCGAGGGTGCCCCTCCCCCCTGAGCACGCAGAAGTGCAGCAACACGACGTGGCATAGACTCGACTAATGTCTAAAGTAGTGCTGGAAAGAACCGGCACCACGAATCCTGCTAGGCTGTCCATAAATCCGTAAGATTACGAGGGGTGGAGATCTCTTCTGAACAGCACGTTCCAAGGAAACCCAGAAATGTCTGGGGAGTCTGGTGGCCAGCGGAAGTGCTTAAACTCAGAAGAGTGTTCCTGGAGGCACTCTGTAGCAATTCTGGACGTCTGGGGTGTCGCATTGTCCTCTGGAATTGCCCAAGTACGTCAGAATGCAGAATGGAGATGAATGGATGCAGGTGATCAGACAGGACGCTTACGTCCGTGTCACCCCTCAGAGTCGTATCTAGACGTATCAGGGACCCCATATCACTCCAGCTACACACAACCCACACCGTTACATAGCCTCTACAAGCTCCAACAGTCGCCTACTGACATGCAAGATCCATGGACTCATGAGATTGTCTCAATACCCGTACACATCCATCCGCTAGAGACAATTTGAAACGAGACTCGTCCTACCAGGCAACTTGCTTCCAGTCATCAACAGTCCAATGTCGGTACTGACGGGCCCAGGCGAGGCGTAAAGCTTTGTGTCGTGCAGTCATCAACGGTACATGAGGGGCCTTCGGCTCCGAAAGCCCATATTGATGACGCTTCGTTGAGTGTTTCGCACGCTGACACTTGTTGCTGGCCCAGAATTGAAATACGCAGCAATTTTCGGAAGGGTAGCACTTCTGTCACGTTGAACGATTCTCTTCGGTTGTCGTTGATCCCGTTCTTGCAGGATCTTTTTCCGGCCGCAATGATGTCGGAGGTTTGATGTTTTACCGGATTAGTGATATTCACGGTACACTCGTGAAATGGTCGTAGGGGAAAATCCCCACTTCATCGCTACCTCGGAGATGCTGTGTCCCATCGCTCACGCACTGACTATAACACCACGTTCAAACTCACCTAAACCTTGATAACCTACCATTGTAGCAGTAGTAACCGATCTAACAACTGCGCCAGACATTTGTCTTATATAGGCGTTGCCGACCGCAGCGCCGAATTCTACCTGTTTACATATCCCTGTATTTGAATACGCACGCCTATACCAGTTTCTTTGGCGCTTCACTGTGATATCTCGAGTACTTCAGTTTTTCTTGATATTCCACCATTAAAACATAAAACAGCATCTAATAGACCAAATTTTAAAGTTTCATAGTGTACAAACACCATTTTTTGTAAACGATTCCAAATTACAGAGTTCAAACTTTCATTGAGAATTTAAGTTTTACCGCGTAAGTGCTACTGGAGCAGACCGTTATTAGCGAGGTCCCTAAATACAGCGCCGGCCGCGGTGGTCTAGCGGTTCTGGCGCTGCAGTCCGGAACCGCGGGACTGCTACGGTCGCAGGTTCGAATCCTGCCTCGGGCATGGATGTGTGTGATGTCCTTAGGTTAGTTAGGTTTAAGTAGTTCTAAGTTCTAGGGGACTGATGACCTAAGATGTTGAGTCCCATAGTGCTCAGAGCCATTTGAACCATTTGAACCTAAATACAGCTTTTTTTGTGCCCACAACTGCTAGTGGTAAATGTTAATCCTCATAATTTTCGCCAGTTTACATTTGCACCAACTTTCAAGGCCGTTTGGGCAAAGGCTGCGTTGTGGGTCTTCACTACTTGATATCTTACGGAAAAGCTGTTCTCACACTTCCTAAATCATTACAGTTCCTTCTTATGGATAACTGATATAGGTTTGCCGCTTGCCTGTTTCAGAATTTGTGAGACATCCTTTTCCTCCAAGTTTTTTTGTCAGACAGACAATAGAAACGTATCTTCATCTCGTATCGATAAATGACGTTCAGTTGTCACCTAGAATACAAACTGTGAAATCATTAATATATAAATCAAACAGGCTTATATCACATGGAGACAGCACGAAGTCGTGTGTCTGAAGACTTACAATAACGTGAAACTGGACGTGGCACTTGATGTGGAACGTATTCTAAAATTACACTAGTTAACAAATTTAAACTTTTTTTCTGCATGTGGTTTGTAAATTGGTGGATTTACCTAATTTTGGGTGCTGAATACACTGGTAAAATCAGTTTTTCTCTATGACGTCACATTTCCTAGATACACGCCAGGATAAAAAATGGTAATAACGAAAATTGACACAATTAAATGGTTCAAATGGCCCTAAGCCCTATGGGACTTAACATTTGAGGTCATAAGTCCCCTAGACTTAGAACTACTTAAACCTAACTAACCTAAGCACATCACACACATCCATGCCCGAGGCAGGATTCGAACCTGCGTGACAATTAAGTCAAACAAAAACACACATTCAGAAAGTTTGAAATCAATATTATTTTGTATTTATATATGGGCACGATGCCAATAAAAGCTCCAAATTAGTTCAGAAATATTTTCACCTTTAATCGTCTTTGGTTTCTGAAAAATGCGACGGCGGAGCTCTTCTTTTGTTTGCCCTTTCATCACTCTCCCTAACAAGATCCCAGAAGTAGTCACCCACCATCGAAGGGTTCTAATGGTCTTGGTAACGGTGTTACATGGTATGAATATCTTGGTGAAAGTGTTCACCATGCTCATCGCTTACGGCTCCCAAATTTTCCTGGAAGAAGTCAAGGTGAGAATGAAAAAAGTGAATTTTAATCGACATTCTACACCTCATGTTCTCATAGTTGCCCAACAGATCATTCACAATCGTAACATAGTTTTTGTCTTTTCTGTTACCCAAAAAGCCCTCTACAGTTGTTATAAAAGAAGACCAAGCAGCTAATTGGGTATCTGTGAGTTTGGTATCAAAGGGTGGATCTTTCAGCAATTTTCTTATTTGTGGTCCAACAAATATACTCTCTTTCAACTTTGCCTCACTTAATTTGGGAAACTTTTCTTTTAAGTGATTTAAGATCTCGCCTTCTTTATCCAGAGCTCTTACAAAGTTCTTGATAAGGCCCAACTTGATATGAAGGGGAGGCAAAATTATTTTATCAAGCTCAACCAATGGGGTATTGTTCACATTTACGTTACCAGGAACATCTGAGGCCATTCCTTGACTGTTTGGTGACTCTTGGTGTCATGAATGTCCCAAAGACACAAAAAGCAGCAGTATTTCGTGAATTCAGCCTGTTAACCTGTAAGGAGTGCAACAACTTTTAAATAGCAAACCTGCCATTCATGAGTCTTATATTTGATTGCCTCTAGCACCAAAGCCATGGTTTCATAAGTTCCTTTCATGTCTACTGCGTAAGCCAAAAGTACCGATGAAAATGCATTGCCGTTATGCAGTAGTACTGCTTTCAAGCTGGTTTTACTGGAGTCAATAAATAGTCGCCTCTCTTGTTGATTATGTTGTACACCTAGCTGCATCATCAGACCATTGACATCTCTACATATACACATTGAATTCTGCACATCGAAATACTGAGCGAAGGAAGCACCTCTTGATCTGAAACAGGAAATTTTTATCCCTGGAGCTAGAAGGTCCCGTTGTTGCAGTCTCGACCCCAAGAGTTCACCTTGCTGTTTCGAAAGTCTTAGATTGCAAACCAGAATGTTCAGTTCCTTTTGATTGAAGAGCTGAGGTGAAGTGTCATGATATTGAGGGCAGTACTCTTCTATATGTTCGATACTTTCTGATTCACTTGACATGGTGTCTGGTTCCGTGGCTTTCAAGTTACAGACAGGAACAGGCAACCCTTCATCATGGGAAACAGGCAAATGCACTGAAGATACATTTGGATACTTTATTTTATGCCTTGTTTCGTTTGAATGTCCCGAAATATTTGTAAGACAGAAGTAACAGTCTGAATAATGGTCATTAGGCTCAGACCACACCATCTGAACAGCGAACGGCATGTCTCGGCTTTTCCCTTTAAACCACTCGGTTAAGGTTGTAGTACAGGTTACGCAGGCAATATGAGGTGCAGAATTTTTATCATGATCACCAATAGGACAATCAAAATACAATTTATATGCCTTCTTAACCAAATCAATGATTGATTTTCTTTGGGTTTTTGGAGTGAATTCCCACAGACATAACAAAAGTTGTCGGAGTGGATTAGAAAGCAACGAGATTTACTAGTTACCATTTTTCTTAGTGTAAGTTTTAAACACAAAAAGTTTGCAATATCTTTCACAGGAAACACTCACTGAGGATCTCTTTCACCACTGGATTACCAAACCAACCATTTACTGGCGATTTGTAGATCTTCTAGCTCTCTTCTGCAAATCAAAAACAAACAATTAAACATCAAAACAGAAGATCAGCAAAAAGCGAAATACTGAATACGAAAAATAAAAAACCCTTAAAAACTCAAAAATGGTACGTGCTAGAACATTTTGAAATGTGTATTCGGATTCTACGCACGAAAATACATACTAGTTGATGTATCACATTCCAGATGCAAAATGGTTGTTGACTAGTGTTATCAGTATCTCGAAAATTAATCATCAGATTTGCGTAAAACAAAGTTCATTTCAAAAGTAAAACTGCAGAGCATTTGAAATGACAAAGAAAAAAATTTCGATTTTTCGAGTCTATTCAGCGCTTGTCTCCCCAAGCTGAAAACATTACGGATGTCCGTGATGTTACGTGTGACCTGTTGATATCTCAGAGGATTCTTCATATAGCGAGAGCGAATTAAAAATGGACCGAAAAGCGTTATTGGCAGTCCGTGACATTGTGATGTGAACAACAAAGAGGTCGACACAAAATTATCGTTAACGAATAAGAAAAACAGAAATTACTGTTCAAGTGAAAGATAGCGTGCATAAATGTCCGCCATAACCGCAGAGGCGGTTCACAGAGCAAATAGGAAATAAAACATTTTTCTGTCAAAACATACGGAAAAGACCAGACCAACTTGTACCTGTTCAGTTCTGTCGATGTTTCTACCCTCTCCGCGTATGTGAAGTCATAAAAGACCTTCTGATATACATCAGAAAATCGTCAATACATTGGACAGCCTTTGAATGACGATAAGATTAATGTTTGGTGAGCGATTTTCGGTCTAGTTTTATTTTGGCTGCATCGTGAATGCGGCACCCGTAAAATTACGCTCATATTCACTTCGGGTTTGTTTCGGGGTACCATATAACAGTTTCGGCTGCGTAGTATTTATTTCGGGACTCATTCTACAAATTCGCCTGCGTTTAACTGTCCCTAAAGAAACACGGAGCTCTAATTGGGCAGCGTGGCGTAATATCCGCGACGACAGGATGTCGTCAGAACCCGTCTCGTTGGTTAACGATTATGGAGTTTGAACGAGTCGGCTGGCTATCGTCTACTCGCTGTCACACTTAGGAGTCTCCCCCTCCCTTTCCTTCTCTTTGGTATGTGTCAACATTCCGATCAGCTAATCACTAGGTCGTGTGATTATACGCCTTGGGAACTTTAGGAACAAGGAATTGAATTTGGAATGCGAAACATATGCATCTTCACCTTTTACTCTGACATTTTTGATATGAATTTTTTTGAATAAATTGATTAGCTGTTTGCTGACTGCGAATAAAGTTGAAACGGGTCAGGTTGCTCATAAAAATATTGATATGATACGGTCGCCAGTACAACTAGCCAAGCGTTACTTCAAGACTAATTGGTTGTGATAGTGCCACATGATTACGCTTCATAAAGTGCGTGAACGCACAAAAGCGTCGTTACTAGTAATGAATATTAAATACACTTAATCATAATGAATCTTTCATTCTGTAGCGGAACGTGCGCTGAAATGAAACTTCCTAGAAGATTAAAACTGTGCTGGACCGAGATTCGAATTCGGAATCTTTTTATTTCGGGCTCTGCTAACTGAGGAACCTAAGCACGACTAAAGACCTGGCTCCACAGCTCTACTTCCGCTAGTAACTCTGTTTGGCAGAGCACTTGCCTGCGAAACGCAAAGGTCCCGAGTTCCAGTCTCGGTCAGGCACACAGATTTAATCTACCTGCAAGTTTCACACCAAAGAGCATTGAGTACAAGAATGCTTACTGATTTTAAAACACTTCCGAATAAGCATGCACTGTTATTGCAACACATAAACTCCAATGCACTTCCACTGTAATACAACGGCACTTACCTTCACAGGTTTAATCGTTCCCAATATAGGTAGGCCTATATATTCTAATTCCTCTTTCAGATTAGTGTTTGAAAACAGGTGGAAACACAAAAACGATGATGCGGTAATGAAATATTGTATTCCAAGCGAGAAACAAGCAACAGTTTAGCGCAAAAATAAGAAGATCTAGAACACTTAAATATTGAGTAATACATTTCCAGGTCTTCGCTTTAGAAAAGAAATAATCTTTAATGTTTTTTAGTTAACGACAAACTAGATTGAAAGCCTGTTGTGTGTGAGAATGAGAGCAAAGCTCAGAGTAATTTAACATGTATGAAACTTCCCCTTTGTAAATTAAGAATGACAGTGCGGGAAAAACTCTTACGTTATTTGATACAGAAACAGCTGAGTAAAACTCAACGGAAAAACTCTTACGTTATTTGATACAGAAACAGCTGAGTAAAACTCAACGTACTCAGACAGTTTTCTCTTTACTTATCCCGATCATCACTAAACTGACACACAATAGTTTAGCGCAACGCAATCTGAATTTCAATAATCCCTACAGAAGAACGGCCCTGACTAACAATAACCTATACCTTTCATGAATCACTTACCTCACAAAATTCTTCGTTACTCGAACTACTGAAACACAGCGAGCGTTAATACTGCCATCTAAATAAAAGCCTCTAACTACGGATAGGCGTAGTTAGCAAATGAAAGATTTTGATAGAGAACAAACAATGTATTTACCTTAATAGTGTTCAAAAGTCATTATATATATCAGTTCATGACATCCACTCTTACAAATTTCCTTTTTCTAACAGACACACGTCCTGATCGTCCGCTCTCAAAACTCTGCCATATCTGTCCCCACATCCACCACTGCTGGCGGCTCACCTCCAACTGCCTAACGCTACGCCCTTTTTACATCCAACCGCCCAACACTACACAAGCGAATATTCCAACAATGAGCCCAACCAGCCACAGACTGCACACAGCGCAGTTGGTAACGTGGCGTTACCAACATAAAAACCTAAACAACCTACTTACACATGGAACTTCTATAAAAAAAAGTTTGATTCAGAAAATTATTCTTTTGACAATAAATGGTTATCGATCGAGCAGTGCGAAATAATAAGAGAGACTGGTCCCAGATAATGAGTTCTCATCTATGATCATGCAACAAAACTTTTCTGCAAATAATGTGTTCAAAAAGGCAGTTGATTTACACGTGACAGCTGATCTTACACTCTTACACACTGAAATCTGAATCTTGTAGTAACAACAGTTGGTCGTGACAAATGACCAACATGGCTTTCCTAAGAGCTTCGTAAAAACTCGTTAACTCTGTCAGTGCTATAATCTGAGATGGATGGGCGGCCGCGGTGGCTGAGCGCTTCTAGACGCTTCAGTCCGGATCCGTGCGACTGCTACGGTCGCAGGTTCGAATCCTGCCTCGGGCATGGATGTGTGTGATGTCCTTAGGTTAGTTAGGTTTAAGTAGTTCTAAGTTCTAGGGGACTGATGACCTCAGATGTTAAGTCCCATAGTGCTCAGAGCCACTTGAACTTGAGGTGGATAATGTAAGTTGGGTTGCCTATCTTAAGGTTCATGAAATATTTGTTTTTTTTGTGGCCATGGTGAGAGAGCCATCTATTTACCCAACGGGCTCAATGGAACCCATCAACTTCCCCGAGTCATTTTTTGGGATGAACCTTGCAGCAGTCACATATAAAGTAAATCAAAGAATCAAATTTTGTTAGACATTTGCACGCAAACATTTTCATAGAGTAGATTTTATGACTGTGTTGGGGCGTTACACCTACTCTTCCTCCATAAAACTATTCGGAAACTTCAGTAAGCTGGCCATTAACGGCGCTGTTATGTGGTGAACAAGATACAGTCAGCTATCAAGAGCTATTGAGGCCGAACCTATCATGCGTAGGACACAAACAGCTTTTATAGGGAGAGTAATTATTATGTTCATGTGGGGCAAGCGAAATTGAGCTACTCTAAATTCCTTAGTTTCAGAACAGTGTCCACATCTGAGCAGACACAGGCAGGGAGGCTCGCAGACACTATTCATCCAGCGCGCCCGGCAGTCGTCCGCCGTTTAAAGTAGGCAACGGCTCCAAACAGTCGATCGCAACTTCATTTGTCTTCAAGACACAATGGCATGAAGCGACATTTAGCTGCGTAGTGGGCATTGATTTACATCAGTAGAGAAATCTGAAAATTTGTACCGTACCGGGATTCGAACCAGTACATACTGCTGAGCAAGCAGATGCTCTGACCACTCAGCCACTCAGCCATCCGGTCACAGTCCTCACCGCTACTACACGGACTAGCGTAGCACGCCTCCTGTCAGACCCAAATTCACAGCTTATCCACACACTACTGATGTAGTGCCCCTGCCCATTATCCTCATTATTCGCGCCGATTTCCCGTAAGAGTTCGATCGAAAGAACAGACACCATATATGTAATTTTTCTTCGTTATAATTATTTATTTAAACAACTTAGCCCAATTTATCGAGCACAGAAATGGACTGCTACAGTCCAGTTTTATAGTATTTCAACACACTAACATGTCATTATGGACTTTGGTACAGATCGCTTCCCAATCCTATATCAGTGTAGGCTACATTTTATTTCATATAAAAAGGGGGTAGTACTGACTGTTGGGTGATAGCTGAAAGGTTCTCATATGAAGTTGTGGATTCCGGGACATCCCATGTTTACTGTGGAGTTTCATTAAGAGGGCTTTGCTCGAGTTGGATCGTAATTTGGGGCGATTTAGTGAATCCCGAAAGCGCTGTCACAACGGTGCCTTAGCCTCCAGCTTCAGATGTTGCTGATATCTTTTCAGTACGGATGTGAACAAGAAACCTGCCTTTCCATTCCCTCTCGCTTCCCACGCCCGGGTTCCCGTGTTCGATTCCCGGCGGGGTCAGGGATTTTCTCTGCCTCGTGATGACTGGGTGTTGTGTGATGTCCTTAGGTTAGTTAGGTTTAAGTAGTTCTAAGTTCTAGGGGACTGATGACCATAGATGTTAAGTCCCATAGTGCTCAGAGCCATTTTTTCCATTCCCATCAAACATGAGAAATTTAGCACTTTCTCAACAGTCTTTTCTGTTTGGGGGAATTCTGTGTATTGCCTCTCCCTACAGATACCGTTTGTGATACGCCCTGCAATAGTGGAAGATGGTACAAACTCGGCCCCAACCCAGCGATATGTTTAGGCACATCTGTACACCAAATTTCGTTGCATTCTCCCCTATTTTCATTCTTCGAGGCGCATTTACGTTCGGAACATTGTCTGCAAGCTTGCTTCTGGCAGTCTAAAGGCAGTCCTGGCTGAGAACAGAGAACTTAGTATTCTGTTAATTTGTTTTCTGGGAGTCGCCCCGCACCGGCTACCTTTCACTTACTTGCCTCCGTCCGGTGATGGTGCAGTTTTAATTGTAAGTGTCGTTTGCTATAGCATGAGGTGATAGTGTCGAATTTCGCAATCCTTGCTCTGAGCTGCTCGCAGTTCAACTGATTCTTTGAGCATCTTGGATGAGAAGTTCATTGGGTGATTTCTCCTGTTTATTTGAAAATACGAACTGTGCAGATGCGCAACTCGGATTTTGTTCTTCTTTCATTCTCTCTAAGGCTGTCAATCAAAGTCACGCTTAATTAACTTAAGCATTTCGAGAGGAGAAGAAATCAGTCTTGGTTAAAATGTCGAAATAACTGTTTATTTCTTCACCAATAACGCGCGGTTCGCCTAATTCAAGGTATCTTCGGATTGGCCGGTAAATGTTGATAGGCAAGTTATGAATATCGATCATAAAATATCCTCAAAATTCAGTATTTCGTGTTAGCTTTCTGTGTTTTTGTTTTCGAAAAGTCACGTTGCTATGATATTCCACGTTGGCTTTGAATTTAAACAAATAATTAGTGTAGTGAAATCGACTTCAATTTATGAACCCAACTTCTGTCTTTATCAGGCGATCCTAATTTAACAAATGTAACCACAAATACACTATGGTGATGGTATTTCTGTTATGCACAGTGTCCAAATTATTATATCAATGGAACGTTGTATAACATATAAAGCTATTTATTGAATCAAACAATGGAAAATGCATGATGGAGTGTAGCAATATTATCAACATGAAAGTTGCCACTCACCATATAGCGGAGATACTGAGTCGCAGGTAGGCACAACAAAAAGACTGTCACAAATAGAGCTTTCGGCCAGTAAGGCCTTCGTCAAAAATTAATTAAAGCTCTAGCAATGACATGTGTTGCTTGTTCAATTGCCTGTGGTTGGTTCCTAATCAATTCAGCAGCGTCCATGATGCGACGAAGCAGTTCATCTCGTGTATTTACCTTCACTTTGTGCACCTCTGATTTCATCCAACCCCATAAACAGAAATCTTAAGGCGTAAGGTCACGTGATCTTGAGGGCCAGTTAATAGCACCGCCACGGCCAGTCAAGCGATTAGGGTAGGTGCAGTTGGGACGGTCCCTCACACGTAAGGTAACATGTGGAGCGGCACCGTCATGTTGAAAGTACATTCCAGTTCTCTTGACTAAAGGAACGTCTTCCAATTGTTCCACAAATAAATTTTCCAAAAAATGCAGGTACCTCTCTCCCGTCAATCGCCGACTGATAATAACTGGACCTGTCAGAAGGTTACCGATCTTGCCGCACCAAACATTTATGGCAAAACGAACTTGGAAATCTATCCACTGAAGCGTGTGTATTTTCCCGTGACCATCGATTATTACTGCATATGTTGTTTATTCTGTGTCGCGAAAACTGGACTTCGTCGGCTGTATGTGAAATGGATACAGGTTTTCTGCATGTAATGTTTCCCATACACGTGTCTGTGGGACATTCATACGAAGGGACATTCTTCGCATGCTGGTAGCGGGACTTCGCTCAACACTTGCAATAATTTCTTCCTGTTCTTGCAAAGTTTGTTGGCGTGCACGGTCGAACGAAAAATGTCTATTTAGAAGAGAGCCTGCTACACGGAAAGTGATAAACACGTTAGTAAACACCCTGCGATCAGGTAATCATCGAGTCGGAAAGGGCCTGTGGTATTCTTCGCTTGCAGCGGCAGCACTACCTTCTCAGAAGACGTAAGCATACACCACATCTGCGTAATCCTCGTTACTGTAGACGTGTGACATTGTTAGCGGCGCTTGTACGAACACAGTTAACACCATACACTACACAGATAACCGATCCGTCGCCGGTACACTACACAATGCGGCTTACACGGCACAACTACGCAAACAACGGGTGACTGTATTTCATACGTCACATGACCATAATACGTGGTAGGTTGCAGAACGTAAACATGGCATGTACCCGTCCATTGTTTGCAATAAAATCATGTTACAGTCCAGTTGAATTGCGTATACCTTCACGTTGTGCACATCAGTTTTGCAGAATTAAAGTTCCTTTCGTCCGCAGCTCGTGGTCGTGCGGTAGCGTTCTCGCTTCCCATGCCCGGGTTCCCGCGTTCGATTCCCGGCGGGGTCAGGGATTTTCTCTGCCTCGTGATGACTGTGTGTTGTGTGATGTCCTTAGGTTAGTTAGGTTTAAGTAATTCTAAGTTCTAGGGGACTGATGAACATAGATGTTAAGTCCCATAGTGCTCAGAGCCATTTTTTAAAGTTCGTTTCAATACCTATACTTCCCTAACGAAGCATTTGCGGACGTATGTTCATGTAACAATTTTTGTTCAGAATTGCTTATACTATCACTGTTTAAAATATTGACCTTTCCTCCACAAACACACTGTATATTGCTTTTATTTACGTTCAGGGTCAAATGCCAATCACTGCTCCATTCATCAGTGTTTAGCAGGTCTAAAGACTCCGAACAGACATTATTTATTAGATCATTTATATAGGCCTATATTCTAAACAGTAAGTGTCCTACCATAATTTCTTGGGGTACTCCTGAAATCTCTCCATCTGCCGATTTCTGTTGGCAGGGAAGTGTAAGGGAGTCTTTGGTGCAATGCAAGGTATGTTCGATTTTTTTTCTTTTTCAGTAAACAGCAGTGGGGGACTATGTCCAATGCCTTCCTGAAGTCAAGCGCTGTGGATCTAATGGAGCAAAAAAGCGAGTTTCGCAAGATCACTGTTTACAGTATGTATATTGATATTTACAGAGGAGAATTTAATTCTTCAACAACGTCATAATACGTGAGCATAAAACGTATTCCAGACTTCTACAACAGATGACGTCAGCAGTATAGGCTTGCAGTTATGTGCGTCGAGCCTAAAGCCCTTCTTGGAATGGGGAAGGAAAAGCGCTTTTTTCCAGTCGCTGGGTACCCTTCGTTGCTTCAGCGACCTACGGCAAACTGCTCCTATAAGGGAGCAAGTTCTCTCGCATAATCTCCGCAGAATCTTGCAGGTATCTCATCTGGTCCTGATGCCTTCCACTACTAAACGAATGCAGTTGCTTTTCTATTCCGTGATCACTTATCTCAGTACCTATCATTACGGTGTTCGTACACTGGTTGAAATGAGGATCATTATTACTATCTTCCGCGGTGAAACAGTTTCGAAAGACCGAATTCAGCGTTTCGGAAACATACCAGCAGTTGCCTTCACTGACTTACAGAAACAACGGAAAATGTAATTGTGGATTGTCAGACCGTGATTTTGAATTCAGCACTTTAGAAAGCGTGTCCCGTGCCTATGAAGTTGCTCGGTCCAATCTATTTGGAATGAATGAAAACAAATGATAACAGAGAATATCGAAATGAGTTCACTAAGTTAACAGGAAAATAAGTTCAGCTAGAACGCTGAGGGTACGTTTCCATGGACAGTGGCTGGCAGAGGTCACCAGGGATGAGGCTGAAGAGCTGAATGATGCGAACTGTGAAGTGGCGATACCAATTTTTAAGTCTGCCGTATGATGATGTCGACTAGTAACCGTTATTTCTCAATAGAGGTTCCAACTACAAACGGAAAAAAACAACGATCGTCTGACGAAAAGCCTACCTGGGTGAAGCATTGATCATTCATTATATTTCATGTGGTTTCCGTCAACCTCTTCAGGTAGGTGGTTGGACGGTTCCTTTCAAGAGAGGTCAGTGCCGATTTCCTGCCCAGACCTAGGCCGGAGCCTGTGCTACGTTCCTAAGAAGCTCATCGTCGTCAATAAATTACCCTTAAAGTAAGTTTTCTTTTTTTTTTTTTAATTTCACCTTCAGCAAAACACTATTTATTTCTTTTCATTCCCACAGACATTTTTCGACACCTATGTGACACCCTCTGCTGACCAAATTTATTTCTATAAAGTTTAACACAAAATTTGTGATATTTTATCTACTGCTGGCCTAAAAATTATAACATGTAAATTTTGTTTGTTTTGCACAGCTGAAATTTACAAAAAATGGTTCAAATGGCTCTGAGCACTATGGGACTCAACTGCTGTGGTCATTAGTCCCCTAGAACTTAGAACTACTTAAATCTAACTAACCTAAGGACATCACACACACCCATGCCCGAGGCAGGATTCGAACCTGCGACCGTAGCAGCAACGCGGCTCCGGACTGGAGCGCCTAGAACCGCACGGCCACCGCGGCCGGCTGAAATTTACATTCCTAGTGAAAATGCATTTCACAGATAGATTTTTGTGCCCTGTATTTTCACTAGCAATGTAATTTATGCGAAAATTTTGCATATGAAAGCTGTTCCTTATTTCATCTCAGAAGGTTTGTTTATGTACTACAATTTTTGCTTACCTGGCAACGGATAACTCGGCTCTGCTCTGTCTGCACAGAAACAAAGCACTGCGCCGCTAACTAGCTTATCTTACTTATTTTATTGGGCTGCTTTCCTACGTTAAGCTTACGTTGTCTTTCCGAAAATAGGTGTGACAGTGCAGGTTTTGCCAAAGCTGTCTGTCACTTAAGGGTGGGGATAAGTTTCATGAAATATTTATAAATGACAATAGTATTCTGCAGTTATATTGAATACTTTTAATGGGACGGAAAAGAAACTCGAAGTAGCATGAACAATAACTTTTCCTCGGTATTGTCATATACTATAAAACTACAGCGTGACAATTACTGAACTATATGAAAAAAACGTAAATTATTTAACAAGTACGGCGTCCGGGCAATTTCAAGTATGGCGTCCGGGCAATTTATTCAACATATAAACATCACTACAGATATTCGAATTTAGG
Source organism: Schistocerca cancellata (assembly GCF_023864275.1). Classification (NCBI taxonomy): domain Eukaryota; kingdom Metazoa; phylum Arthropoda; class Insecta; order Orthoptera; family Acrididae; genus Schistocerca; species Schistocerca cancellata. Next base: position 824,068,358 of record NC_064627.1, on the reverse strand, counting down.
TTATGATATGTTCGATATACCTGCCATCATTGGTGCAGAAGAATAGCGAAATTCTGCATGACCCACTGACGTGTCGGGACATCGATACTGTCAATGACCTCCTGAATGGCTGTTTTCAGCTCAGCAATGGTTTTGGGGTTATTGCTGTACACCTTGTCTTTAATATAGACCCACAAAAAGAAGTCACATGTGTTCGGATCCGGAGAATATGGCGGCCAATCTAGGCCCCGCCAGTGTCCTCTGGGTACCCCAGAGCCAGAATGCGGTCCCAAAAGTGCTCCTCCAGGACATCAAACACTCTCCTGCTTCGATGCGGTCGAGCTCCGTCTAGCATGAACCACATCTTGTCGAAACCTCGGCCACTTTGGACAATGGGGATGAAATCATCTTCCAAAACTTTCACGTACCGTTCGATAGTCACTGTGTCATCAAGGAATATCGGATCGATTATTCCGTGGCTGGACATCGCACACCACACAGTGTAACCTCCCCACAAAATATTAGTAAATAATATGAGTATGATTCTAATTTAGTGTAACCTCAAGACAAAATTCTTTCTCATTTGACCTCCCATACAAAATTCTTTCTGATTTAATCTAAGCTCAAAATTCATTCACACTTAGTGTAACCTCACAACAGAAAAATTCCTAAACTTCTCAACAGTAAAAATTATAATTATGTCGTTCACATTCCGTGTTACGTCCCAATAAAAAAATAAATTCAGTAACCTAGTAATAAAACAATGTAACTAACCTCTCAATTAAATTGTCGCTCACTTATGACTTTTCAATAATTCACTGTGAATTCAACGTGCTGCGTCATGGCCCTGAAAGATCATTCTGAATAAAAAAAGGAAAAATTCTTACCTCAGTAAAGTCGCCGGATATATCTGCTCTTACAATAAATTTTTCCGGCACAGCTCTGTGCAATGCTGGCCGATATATCTCTCATTTATGAAAGGAAGCAACTGATTTTTCTATTGCAATAATCGGGATGATCATGGACGGGAGAAATTAGTAAATCCTTTAAATTGAAATGAATGGTCGTTAAAAGTTACTTTTTATAAGGAAAATTATTATTACGAGAGTTTTAAAACATTTACATGCGACTTGAGATAACATTACTACATATGCGCGAGGCTGCTTTTTTACCTTATACAATAATACTCAGGCTCCGACATCGCTGCACCGCGACCGGGCCAGCCAACACGATACACCATACCAGATCAGAGATGACTCCAGACTAGCAGCAACACACTGTTACAGCTACACAGTTCCTACTGCAGTCAACACTGCTCTCTGGTCAGAGATTCTCTTATACCTTGCCTATTGCAGGCAGCGCATGAGCAATACATTGAAATTACATCTGCTCGGACCTCTTACAACAGTTACTCGTTGAAAAAATGGTTCAAATGGCTCTAAGCACTATGGGACTTAACATCTGAGGCCATCAGTCCCCTAGACTTAGAAATACTTAAACCTAGCTAACCTAAGGACATCACACACGTCCATGCCCGAGGCAGGATTCGGACCTGCGACAGCAGCAGCATCGCAGTTCGGGACTGAAGCACCTAGAATCGCTCGGTCAAAGCGGCCGGCCTTAGTTGAGAGTGAAGAGACTTCTCGATCTCGAAATGCTGATTCTCAGTTCCCCAAATGCGCCAGTTTTGGTTATTGACAAATCCATCCAAATGAAAGTGGGATTCGTCGCTTAAACAAATCATTCAGTCCATATTATTTCCCATCATGCCACGCGGCCAAGAGTGCAGTTTGAACGTCCTAATGCAAACCGTTCAGAAGTTATGACGGTTTTATTTCATATAGTTGAATAATTGTAACCCTGTACTTTTACACAGAATATTTTAATTACGTAAAATTTACTCTTTATCTTTCCAAATGAAATAGTTGTAACTGACAATTGCGGGAGGAAACTGATTAGAGTACTGAACACATGGCTGATAATTCATCCTGGTTACCAATACATACGTATTATTAATCAGAATCAAGTCTTTACACTACAATAATTACTCGGCTAGCACTTTCAGCAAAATAAACTCAATGCAGATTACCTTTTTTCCAAATGAGCCGTCTCTCTACATAATCCTCTTCAAAATCATGTTTTATCGTTACTTACACATCAGAGAGGATCTGCAATAAAGTTCTGCTCTCTGCGCGGTACGTCTGTCATCCAAACTCCTCACTCTGCCGTGACACAACAAACACTCTTCATCTCTGGCCGAAAGCTGCTTCCATTGCTCGCCCGATCTCTACTCAATAATAATAATAATAATAATACAACGTTTGGTAGCCAAACAATACGTATCACTCATGCTTTCGGCCATGCAGACGCGCTCACAGTGGCGACATTCCAAATGAACTGTCAAATATATCAAACAAACTGTCGTTTCTCTTGGTATACTGTACACACCTTCTATAATCATTTTTCTAATATACACACATTTCACAGTATCGAAAACTTATGCAGTGGAATGCCTATTCTTTCTGCAAGTTTATTAACAGGGTGTTACAGACTAAACATGAAGGTAATATAATCTGGCTTCATGTAAGAGGCCTTGAAAACAGTTCCAAAGCCAAAAGTGACGTAACTCACCTTTTCCTTAAAAAGTTAAACATAGAAAAGGTGGCTTAGGTAAACTTAAATATAAAACCGCGTGATACTCCTTTGTTTCTTTTAAAGTGCTAACTGAACTAAACAATACCTCACATTTACCGTTTCATACAGTGACATCTTTGTGTATTCAAATCCTCTGGCAGTATTAATGATGTCCGTAGCTTATGCCATTTCCGATTAATACATGCCAAAAATCCACCACTTAATCACAGTATTAACTGCAAGTTTTTTCACCATTACTGCACACGTTTTTCCTTGTTACTTCATGCTCGTATACCTATGTAGGAGAGCTTGATTAGGCCACTTAAAACAGAGTCGATACACTGCGTGAGTATAAATGACCTAGTGGATCACGTCATAAGTTTCAGGAAGCTGTTCACGAAAGGAGCTTTTGTAATACAGATGTCACAACGTCAGAAAAGCCCGGCGATGTGTATGAAGACATGCAGAGGATCGCGCATTTCACTTAGATTAGCAGTTGAACCACAGCACCAGAAAATATAACGTATTGCTTAGAAACAGGCGGAAAGATTCATCATTTTATTAACGTGACTCCTGAACAATCACTGTAAATAGTTAGGCCCATAAAATACCTGGAAGAACGCATACGGAGCTATTACAAGTTGTGCGGTCGCGTTAAGCCAGTCGTGGACAAGACAGAGCCAGACTAAGATTTAATAGAGGAATGATCAAGAAAAGCACCCCGCCCGCGAAAGAAGTGCTATACGAATCCTTCTTTCGATGATACCTGAGTATCACTCATTAATCCAGGACGCTTAATTGATAATTAGAATTATGTTAATACCTTAATATTAATACTTTAATATTAATACCTTCAGCTGAAGGTATTAACGTATTTCTAATTTCGTTCTAGACGGCTGCAGGTCATCAGTGGAGTCTGTTCTTTCGGACATGTCCGAAAGAACAGACATCATATCCATATAAGTATATAGTTATGGCAATACCGCCCATGACCTTCTTCTTCTGTGCGGATGGTTCAAATGGCTCTGAGCACTATGGGACTTAACTTCCGAGGTCATCAGTCCCTTAGAACTTAGAACTACTTAAACCTAACTAACCTAAGAACATCACACACATCCAAGCCCGAGGCAGGATTCGAACCTGCGACCGTAGCGGTCGCGCGGTTCCAGACTGAAGCGCCTAGAACCGCTCGGCCACTCCGGCCGGCTTCTGTGCAGAGGCACACATATTCCCCGAACTCATACGGGACTTGGTAAGAATGTCTTCCACGAGTAATGAGTGTGTTGGGGTGGGACACTACGAATGTACTGTGTGGACATGCAAGCTGAGAATGTGGGTCTCGCGGGAGGCGTGCGCGAGGTAGTCCCTGCAGTCGCACTATCCTCTGTATCCTAAGTCGCTCAACTGGATAGAGCGTCTGCCATGTAAGCAGGAGATCCCGGATTCGAGTCCCGGCCTGGGCACACATTTTCACCTGCCCCCGTTGATATATATGAACGGCCGTCAGCAGCTGAAGGTATTAATATAATTCTAATTTCGTTCTAGATGGCTGCAGGTCATCAATGGTGTCTGTTCTTCCATACAAGTGTACTTAACACATATGTTTATAGGGAAAACAGAGAAGGTCCACAGAATCGATGCTAACAGCTACCTATGTAAGTAAGCCTGTACTACAAATGTTATCTGTATTGTTATGTTTTTAATGATGTATTTTGTACCTTTGTAATTGTATTCTTATGTTATAAAATTGTAATTGACAGCAGTTCATCATATTATTAACTTGTAAGTTACATTTCACTGCACACGTTTCTGTTAGTCATAGTATATGGACAATATGTGAGAAGTAGGGACTGTTAGTGTTTGCAAGTGTGTTAATAATTCAGCAAGGGACTGGATAACAGCATTGCTGGTTCGAAGGACATTTAAAAAAAAATTGTGAGTGCACAAGTGGTGGTTTATGGATTTGCTATATTGTCTGCAAGACTCTTTGATGGTGGTTGTGCACCTGCACAGTTGCAACAGATGGCTGCTGGCCGTCTCTACAAGGACTACAGTGGGTCTGCATCTCTGATGGCCCACCAATACCATTATTTCTACAAGGACTGCAGTGGGTCTGCACCTCTGGTGGACCACCAATACCATACTCTCTACCAGGACTACAGTGGGTCTGCTCTGTGATGACCTACCTACCAATATTCTTCAAAACGTCGAATGACTCTGCTGTGGGTTTCCTCTGTTGTGGCCCATTACCTGTCAGCATGTCAAGAGTCAGCACTGTCTTTCCGTTGGAAGGACAACACTACTTGTTCAAGACTGCATGGAAATCCACTACTTACTGCTCAGACTTTGAAAAAAAAAAACACTGAAACTTTACTGTGATGAACAATCTTGACTGTCTTTATGGACTGTGAGAAAATTTTAGCTTTTGACCAACATTGTACCAATAAGTGTGTGTATTTGATTTCTTTGTTATTGTAATTATGAAAATTTTTTTTCAAATCATCATTGGCCACTGCCCAAAATAATTTGTAAAATTTTTTGTGGGGAGCATGGGGGCTATGTAAGTAGGCTGTTTATGTTTTCTTTATGTAAGTAGGCTGTTTATGTTTTCTTATTGGCAACGTTACATAGCGCTCTGTATGAAAATGACTGGCTGTGCTGTGTGCAGTCTGTGGCTAGTTTGCATTGTTGTCTGCCATTGTAGTGTTGGGCAGCTGGATGTGAACAGCGCGTAGCGTTGCGCAGTTGGTGGTGAGCCGCCAGCAGTGGTGGATGTGGGAAATGAGATGGCAGAGTTTTGAAATTTGTAATACTGGATATTATGAACTGCTATGTATATTATGATTTTTCAACACTATTAAGGTAAATACATTGTTTGTTCTCTATTAAAATCTTTCATTTGCTAACTATGCCTATCAGTAGTTAGTGCCTTCAGTAGTTTGAATCTTTTATTTAGCTGGCAGTAGTGGCGCTCGCTGTATTGCAGTAGCTTGAGTAACGTAGATTTTTGTGAGGTAAGTGATTTGTGAAAGGTACAGGTTAATGTTAGTCAGGGCCATTCTTTTGTAGGGATTTTTGAAAGTCAGATTGCGTTGCGCTAAAAATATTGTGTGTCAGTTTAAGCTCAGTCCTGTACAATTTTTCAAAGGGGACGTTTCACACCTATAACAAGCACGAAATTGTCGCGGAAATGCTCATCCAACTCGACTGGCAGACATTACAGGAGAGGCATTGTGCGTATCAGCGTGGTTCATGGTCTACTGTTAAAATACCAAGGCCGTACGTTCCTAGAAGAGTTAAGCGATATATTGCTTCCTCCTTCGTACGCGTCGCGAAAATACCTGAAGCTAATCGTAGAGTGATTCTACGTCGCTTGGAAACTTACCAATAGGCGTTCTTTCCGCAAACAATTATCGACTGGCACAGGAAAGGGTAGAAGTAAGACTGTTACCCTAAGTATCCTTCAGCGCACGCTGAAATATAATTGTCGGAGCATAGAGGTAGATGAAGAGGTTTTGAATTCGATCAGTTTACCACCACCTAATTACAGCGGTCAGCGTGCGGCGCCTAGCCACAGTTAGGGCGTCTTCCCCCCCCCCCCCCCCCTCCCTCCCTCCCTACCGCTGTAGGTTCGAGTCCTCCTTCGGGCATGGGTGTGTGTGTTGTCCTTAGAGTAAGTTAGATTAAGTAGTGTGTAAGCCTAGGGACCGATGACCTCAGCAGTTTGGTCCCTTAGGATCTTACCACCACCACCTAATTAAAGAATCGGGTTATTCATTTACTGGAACTGGTATCATATTAGTACAGGAAAATAGTGACGACTCCTTGGAACTGGTATTCCATTAGTACAGTAAAATAGTGACAAGTCCTCAGTGACATATGAAAAGTTTTTCGCGGAAAACAGTCAACGTAGCTTCCAATTATCTCAGTGACATAATTGTGTTGGTGCGTCAAGCTGTCAAAAATAGCTAGTCTCTGTTCGTAGTTGATGGTATTGCCGCACAGTCACGTCATTATCGTGATGCCGGGAGTACCTTCCGCCAGATATCGCAAGGTGGTCTGTGGATTACAGATATAGATGTAGATTGATCAGTAATATTACGAACAGGATAAAAGCCTTTAGTCCCCCCTCCGTTGTTCGGGTGATAAGTCACGTGCCAAAAAGTGTAATTTAGGATGTAGACACCTGTTGTGACAATAGGACAGCCTGCGTCTGCGCGTGTGTCGCGGCGGAAATAGGCGCAGCTGCGGCCGGCAGCTGTGCAGCTGGGCCGCGGCAGCGCAGCTTCTGCCACGAGGACGCGCGGCTGTGCGCCGCGGCGGATGTCTGACACGTTTGTGCAGCAGCCGGCCTCGTGCCAGTCGGACTAACTGTAGTCTGACGAGTAGCGGATCACTGTGGAAACTGGGGGACGTGCTTTCTTTCGTGGTCGGGCGCCGGCAGTCATGTGGGAGAGTGTCATGAATGTGTCATTGCTTTTCTGAAGGAGAACCCGCCCCACACGGCTCACACGCCACCACCTACAACAGACCTATTCAGTTAAAAAACATACTAACATATGTAACGGTTTTTGTATTTTTACGGTACAATCATATGTTGCTGTTGTGGTCTTCAGTCCTGAGACTGGTTTGATGCAGCTCTCCACGCTACTCTACCCTGTGCAAGCTTCTTCATCTCCCAGTACCTACTGCAAAATACATCCTTCTGAATCTGTTTAGTGTATTCATCTCTTGATCTCCCTCTACGATTTTTACCCTCTACGCTTCCCTCCAATACTAAATTGGTGATCCCTTGATGCCTCAGAACATGTCCTACCAACCGATCCCTTTTTCTAGTCAAGTTGTGCCACAAACTTCTCTTCTCCCCAATCCTGTTCAATACCTCCTCATTAGTTATATGATCTACCCATCTAATCTTCAGCATTCTTCTGTAGCACCACATTTCGGAAGCTTCTATTCTCTTCTTGTCCAAACTAGTTATCGTCCATGTTTCACTTCCATACATGGCTACGCTCCATACAAAGACTTTCAGAAACGACTTCCTGACACATCTATACTCGATTATGACAAATTTCTCTTCTTCAGAAACGCTTTCCTTCCCATTGCCACTCTACATTTTATATCCTCTCTAGTTCGACCATCATCAGTTATTTTGCTCCCCAAAAAGCAAAACTCCTTTACTACTTTAAGTGTCTCATTTCCTAATCTAATTCCCTCAGCATCACCCGACATAATTCGACTACATTCCATTATCCTCGTTTTGCCTTTGTTGATGTTCATCTTATATCCTCCTTTCAAGACACTATCCATTCCATTCAACTGCTCTTCCAAGTCCTTTGCTGTCTCTCACAGAATTACAATGTCATCGGCGAACCTCAAGTTTTTTATTTCTTCTCCGTGGATTTTAATACCTACTCCGAATTTTTCTTTTGTTTCCTTCACTGCTTGCTCAATATACAGATTGAATAACATCGGGGAGAGGCTACAACCCTGTCTCACTCCCTTCCCAACCACTGCTTCCCTTTCATGCCCCTCGACTCTTATAACTGCCATCTGGTTACTGTACAAATTGTAAATAGCCTTTCGCTCCCTGTATTTACCCCTGCCACCTTCAGAATTTGAAAGGAAGTATTCCAGTCAACATTGTCATAAGCTTTCTCTAAGTCTACAAATGCTAGAAACGTAGGTTTGCCTTTCCTTAATCTTTCTTCTAAGATAAGTCGTAGGGTCAAAATTGCCTCTCGTGTTCCAACATTTCTACGGAATCCAAACTGATCTTCCCCGAGGTCGGCGTCTATCAGTTTTTCCATTCGTCTGTAAAGAATGCGCGTTAGTATTTTGCGTCCGTGACTTATTAAACTGATTGTTCGGTAATTTTAACATCTGTCAGCACCAGCTTTCTTTGGGATTGGAATTATTATATTGAAGTCTGAGGGTATTTCGCCTGTCTCATACATCTTGCTCACCAGATGGTAGAGTTTTGTCAGGACTGGCTCTCCCAAGGCCTTCAGTAGCTCTAACGGAATGTTGTCTACTCCTGGGGCCTTGTTTCGACTCAGGTCTTTCAGTGGTCTCTCCAACTCTTCACGCAGTATCGTATCTCCCATTTCATCTTCATCTACATCCTCTTCCATTCCCATAATATTGTCCTCAAGTACGTCGCCCTTGTATAGGCCCTCTATATACTCCTTCCACCTTCCTGTTTTCCCTTCTTTGCTTAGAACTGGGTTTCCACCTGAGGTCTTGTTATTCATACAATCATATGAGCATTTCAAAATACCGTAACCGATTTCGACCATCCGGTGGTCATACTATTAATACGTTGTCTGAGCAAAAAGTGAAGCAACCAGATCATCATCATCAGTGTTCTGCCCTAGGGCAGGTCTTCACATCTAGCTCTCCATGCACCATGTCATTTGCTAACCTCTTCATTTTCTCATAATTGTTTCCTACCCTTATATTATCCACCATCTGGTACCTTCTGAGCCCTCATCTTCTTCTTCCATTTACTGTTTCTTCCACAGCGTCCATCGCTAAACAATCTCTTCTCATCCGGTGTCCAGTCCAGTTGCGTTTCCTCTTCCTGATTACCTTTAAAATTTCTCTCTCTTCCCTCATTCTTCACGACAGCTCCCCATTTCTCACTTTGACTACTCATTTCATCCCTCCCACCATCCTCCAAATTCACATCTCAAATGCTTCTATTCTTCTTTCTCCCTCTTTCCTCAGTGTTCATGTCTCAGCTCCGTACAATGCCACGCTCCGTATAAAGCACTTCGCCAGTCTCTTCCTCAGGTGCCTGTCCACGCACCCACATAGAAGCCTCCTCTTCTTATTAAATGCGTCCTTGGCAATTGCTACACGAGTTTTCACCTCCTTATTACATCTCATGCCTTCCGTAATTCTGCTTCCCACATGTTTGAAAGCATTAAGCTTTTCCATATCTACCTGTCCTAACTTCTTACTTTTCATCCACTTATCACCATACAATTCGTCTTTTTCTGATTCTGATTCTGAATTCATCTACATTTACATCCGTACTCCGCAAGCCACCTGACGGTGTGTGGTGGAGGGTACCTTGAGTACCTATATCGGTTCTCCCTTCCTCACAGGTCTTATTTAATTCTTTTAATATTCCAGTTATACTTCTTTCGCTCTTTCTGCCAATAACACCATATCATCTGGAATTCGAATACATTTGATCCTCCTACGACCAAACCACAGTCTTCTATTTTTTTCAAACATTTCTGAATAGTAAGCTCCAAATATATGTTAAACGGTACTGGGGAGCGACAGCAGCTCTGCCTCACTCCCCTTCCAACTGTGATTTCCTCTGTTATCTCATTTACAATCTGTACTCGTATTTTCTCTTGTAGGTATAGGTTAATCAGTCTCGTATTCCTCCATTCGACACCATTCTTCCTTAGAATGTCCATTAATTTATTCCACTCTACTATATCAACGGCTTTCTCCAAGTCAATGAAAACAGTATAAACTTCTCTTCCTCTTTCAATGTGTCTCTTACCTATAATTCTCAGGAGTCAAACTGCATCTCTTGTACCTTTCCCTCTTCTAAATCCACACTGTTTCTCTGCAATACTTTTTTCCAGTCTTCCGTGAAGTCTTCTATATCTCGTCCTTAGTAAAACTTTTTCCTGCGTGAGAGATCAAACTTATAGTTCTAAATTCCTCACGTTTCTTGGAATTACTTTCCTCCTCAGTCGGTATCTTTACTGCCGAGTGAGAGAGTCCTCTGGCCATTCACATTCCCAGAAGTGGAGGGAAAACCGAAATGAAACTTCGGGTTGATGGCGTAGATTATGTTATTTCAGTGAATACAAAATCAAGTCAAATCTACAAGGGGCAGAATGAGCCCACATGTCAGTATTACGTTGCACCAGCTCTGGCCTGGACGTATGCAGTGATTCGGTTGGGAATTAGCCATTGTATCCTCTCATGAGTAAATTGGTCCACAACTGTTGAAACTACGATATTGCAGTGCCTGTGTTATTCTGACTACGATGTAAAGTTCCTTTGGACTATGAATCAACCGCCTCTCCCCAATTTCCCTCCTTACGTATAGTAACAGAGACTGAAATTTAAAAAGTGCTTAGTTTTTTTAATTTTCTAAAAATTATTTTAAATATCATACAATGTTACTCTAACAAATATAACTATAAAATCTGCCGAAGAAGATAATTCTTTAGCTAACACAGGCACATACGGTATTTCACTCCACGTGTAAAACCCCGACCTCTGCCTACTGTCGCCTTCAGTGCTGTTGACAACGCAACCGTTTTGCAGCGTGTGCTTTTAAGTATAATTTTATTCTTTTTATCTTTGCATGCTTAGTTAATTGGCAGATTTTTTTGGATTGTGTAATAATTCTTTGTTTCCTCTTTTTATATTCACTCCCTGACAGAAAAAAGCGAACACCCAGAGGACATGGTCGGATGTGGATGTAACTTGTACACTGACACAGCATGGACGCTTATGTAAATGATTAGAGTTGCAATTCTATGTAACAGATATAACGGCCATCAGAGTGCGTTAGTGCTTTTCGCGTTTAGTCTTCTTACCAGGATTGGTAGGGTATATAACAGGCGTGACCAAAGTCAGATGTAGGGTGATCACTGAAAAGGACACGAAGGTACCACGTACTCGTTTGAAATAGTGTTATCAGCACCTGAGAGAGTTTGAAAGGGGCATCATTGTGGGTCTCCATTTGGCCAAGTGGTCGGATCGTGCAATAAACGATTTTGTGCGGCATTCGGATTTGACAGTGGCCCGATATATGACTGCTTGGGAACGTGTGGGAAGGCATACTCATCGTAAAGGTTCCCAGTCTGACCTCCAGAAGAGAGAAGCCGTATTGTGCACCAAGCACATCGTAACTGTTTCACAGATGCGCTGCCCTCCGAGAGCAAGTTCTGCATACCCTGCTACATTCTGTGTCATGCAGGACTACTGCATTAGGTTGGTTCAAATGGCTCTGAGCACTATGGGACTCAACTGCTGTGGTCATAAGTCCCCTAGAACTTAGAACTACTTAAACCTAACTAACCTAAGGACAGCACACAACACCCAGCCATCACGAGGCAGAGAAAATCCCTGACCCCGCCGGGAATGGAACCCGGGAACCCGGGCGTGGGAAGCGAGAACGCTACCGCACGACTACTGCATTACGGAATTACTGTCCCATGCGTAGGCTGCCGTTAACGCCACAGCACAAACGGCTGCATTTGGAGTGGTGCGGGGTCGGGCAAGCATGTACTGCCGATGAATGGTGTCGCACCGTGTTCACCAATGAGTCGCCGCTCTGCACTACCCTGGATGACTACCGAATATGGGGTGACGTGTTTCTTTTTGTTTCGTTTTGTTAGTTCCTATGGGACCAAAACTGCTGAGGTCATCCGTGCCTAGGCTTATACACTACTCAGACCTAGCTTACGCTAAACACAACACACACACGCCCATGTCCAAGGGAGGACTCGAACCTCCAACGGGAGGGAGCAGCGTGAACCGTGACAAGGCCCCCAAGACCGCGCGGCTACCCAGCGCGGCATGGAGATGACGTGGAGAGGGATCCCGTTGTACCAGTGCCTTGGAGAGGACCAGAGGTGTTATTCCAAGTGTTATGGAGTGGGGAGACATCAGGTGTGGCTCCACATCCCAGCTAATACTAATAGAGGGAACTCCGATGGCACAATAGTACGTCCCGCACATCCTGCTCCCTCTCATGCGACAGCTTCGTGTTACCATGTTTCAAGATTACAATGCTCGTACAGAAATGGCATGTGTCTCAATGAAGTGTCTGCATCATTCTGACGTACTCTTGTGGGCAGCAAGGTCCCCGATAGAACATATTGGGACCAGCTCGGACATCTACTCCGTCCCGTTCCAGTACCTATGATATCGTGGACCAATTTCAACAGTCACATCAAATGAATTCGCAATTGCGAATAAGGACAACAATCAGGATTAGAATGGAATGACGACAATGAAAATTTGTACCGGACCGGGAGTCGAACTCGGATTTCCCGCTTATCGCGAGAGGTCGTTTTACGATTTGGCTATCCGTGCAAGACTCACGAACAGAGCCAAACTTCCATACGTCGTCAACCATGCGTCTACGTCCTGAACTCGTACATTCATGATGTATATTCCTGTGCAGGTCAGACGTTGTACTTTAAAGTCGCTCGCACGGTATCGGCAGAGAACATTTTCATTGACGTCATTCCATTGTACAACTGATGGTAGTCCTTATTCGCAGTTGCGAATTAATTTGATGTGTTTCGTAACTGAGACACAAATGCCCATTTCTTCTAACAGGTCTAAGCATCGACCTTTTTGCTTAAATATTTGAGCGGAGCGATAACAAGCCTCCCTGGAAATTATAATATGGGCTTTTGACCGAATGTTGATAGCTATACAAAGAGTGGGAAATACGAGGGTTGTCCAGAAAGTAAGTTCCGATCGGTCGTGAAATGGACACCACAGTGAAAACCGATGAAGCTTTGCACAGATGTGTTGGGTAGTGTCTCTAGTATGACTGTCGATCGCATCAGGACGCTCTTTTCAGTTGTGAGCGAGTAAAGGTGCCCAGAACAACGATGTCTCCCGCCAAGTTGGAGGGTCCACTGAGAGGCTTCGCCTTAAAGAATGCAGCCCACCTAACACAACTGCCACGTAAAACCTTCTTCATGTCAATTCTCAGCAGCACTCTGCTGGGGTAGTGAAGACGCTCCTGCAGCCTTTTCGATGGGAAGTGTTCGATCACCCACAACACAGCCCTAACTGGCTCGTCCTGAGTATCATCTCTGTTCACATGAAACGCTGGATACAAAGACAACAATTGGGAACAGGCTACGCGCTGTAGGCCAGCGTACAAAATTATTGGAAAGCACAGGCGGCTGCCTTCAATGACGACGGTGTTGGAAATTTGGTATAACGCTGTGGCAAATGTATAAGTCGGAGCGGCGACTATGTAGAGAAGTATCTGGAAAGTGTAGCTAACTCTTGCAAATAAAATGTTTCTGATTTTCACTATGGTTTCCATTTAGCGATCGATCGGAACTTACTTTCTGGACAACCCTCGTAGACACACGAGGTATCAAAGTGACCGATGTAAGGTCTAGCTTTGCAAAAGAAAAAAATTTTTACTTGCTCGAAAGTACAAGAGTGGTTCAACAAGTAACGCCCTACATTTTTTTTAAAGCCATTAATATACATAGACAAACGTCCTTGTTGGTGATTCACATTTGATGTATGTTCTATGCGCCGATGAAGTTTCGAACCGTCCTCGCAGATGGCAGAGCCGTAGTACAGTGTCCAAACGGCGTCTACGTAAGACGCACGTTACAAGCAGCGTATAGTTACTGTGTGCAGAAAAAGAAACCGTCGTGAACATCCATAAGCGTTTGCGTGCAATGTAAGGCGATGCTGCAGTTGATAGGAGTACAGTTGGGCAACGGGTAAAGAAAGTTACAGCCTCAGGAAATGCAGAAACAGAGCTCCATGATCAGCCACGCTCGGGACGTCCTGTCACAGCCACTGCTCCAGACATGCTGAACAGTGCGGAAGCCATTATTCGTGCCGACTGGCGCCTCACAACTAGACAATAGTCTCTACAGTTGTCGGTCAGTATTGGAAGTGCGTCTGCAGTGATCGAGACTCTCGGATATTCAAAGAGGTGCTCACGATGGGTTCCACGAATTCTCACACCCGACCACAAGATTTAAAGAAAGGCCATTTCATCTGAACTGTGGGAGCGTTTTGAGACCGATGGAGAGGCCCTTCTCTCACAGATCGTTGCGGGGGAGGAAATCTGGATGCACCACTTTAAGCCGCAAACAAAAAGGTAGCCCATGGAGTGGCATCATCTTCATTCACCACAAAACAAGAAATTCAAGACAACCCCCTCTGCCGGAAAAGTCATGGTGATAATCTTCTGGGATTGTGATGGCGTAATTCTCGTGGATGTGATGCCAAGAGGGATGATGAAGATGATGTCCCATACTCCTCGACAGAGCGCAGGGGACGATGCGGGAGACCCGCACCGCCGTACTAGGCAAGGTCCTAGCGGAGGTGGTTTACCATTGCCTTCTTCCAACTGTGATCGGGATGAATGATGATGATGAGGACGACACAACAAGACCAGTCATCTCGAGCCAGGTGAAAATCCCTGACCCCGCCGGGAATCGAACCTGAGACCCCGTGCTCGGGAAGCGAGAACGCTACCGCGAAACCACGAGCTGCGGACTGATTCACACTGAGAGCGGTTAAAGAGTTGCCTGGTCTCTAACAACCAGACGAGACGACGGTTAATCATTCGCTTCCGTGTCTTTTCTACACAGCCCGTTATGGCGATATTCGATACTGGGACATGTGCGGTCCTTTCCTGGTTTGAGTAGAGGTATCAAAACTGCCTCCCTCCATCAGTTAGCTAAGTGAGCTGGCTGCGATATCAAATTAAAACTTTCGAGGAGGATTTCCTTTGAAACTGCTGGCAAATGTCGAAGCATGCAGTAACGGATTTGGTCGTGACTGGATGCAGTATCACGAGTCTCGGACAGCGCCAATTCCAGCTCCCACATGGAGAAAGCGTAATCGTAAGTTGGATCTGAGTCCAGCTTACCACTCTCTACAGTCGCACGAAACGCCAGATCCTGGGTTACAGTGGCAGTAATCTTTTGCAAAATGCTCTGACCCTGTCTGGAGACATCCCTCATCCAGCACGGCTACTAGTGGTAAACGGCTGCGTTTATCAGAAATCCTCCGGATGGCTTCTCACACTTTTGTACAACAAGTGGTATTGTTGATGGGGTCCAGGAACTATTGCCATGACGTTTTCTTGCTCTCCTTAATTATGAGTAAAGCTTGGCTCTCGCGACTCGAAAGGCTGCGAGGTTGACTGCTGTTGGGCGGCATTTAACTAGCGAAGAGCCGCACGCCTGTCCCGGATCGCTGAACGACACTTGTCAGTCCACCAAGGCAGACAGAGGTCGCCTCATTAGATGACTGGAAGACTTTGGGATGGATAAGTCAGCTGCATGATGGTCCACTCGTATGATGTTGTCCACCCATTCTTGGACACTGTTGTGATGTTCCAACACAGCCAAATGGCTGAACAGCATCCAGTTAGCCATGCTGACTATCCATTTTGGTGGCATCTGTTTGAGCAATCCTCCATCCAGTAGGCGAATGCGGAGTTGGAAATGGTCGCTGGAATGAAGGTCACCAATGACTTCCAACTGAACAAAGTCTACGAGGGCTGGATAAATAGATTGATGGCTGAGAATGACCCGGTAGCAATACAGAAATGAGTGGAAGAACCAGTGCTTAGGCTGAACAGCTCTTGAGATGTCAGAAGGCTCTCTAATACCTGACCACGAGGGCAAGTAGAGATCGAGCACCAAAGGACATGATGCACACTGAAGTCTTCCAGGGGGAGAAATAGTCGGGAGAGTTGTTCCGTAATATCTGCGAGAGCCTCAGAGTTTGCTGCATGCAGTGGAGGTAAATACAGCGAGCGAACGGTAATCCTCTGATGTGCACATATTTCAGCTGCAACTGCTTGCAGGTAAATAGCCAGTGGAAGAGCAGAGTAGTGATGTGCTTTATTTAAAAACACAGCATCCCCTCCCTTGGCCTTTTCCCCAGTCAGGTCATCCTTACGATAGACTATATAGCCCTGTAGGACAGGGGAGGGGGTAGCACTTTCATCCAAGAGGGTCAACCATCAATTCAGAGGCATACGTGAAGACTCTGAATAAACGCAAGAAACGTTTCTGACCTGTTTGATCGGACAAGAATCCATCAGAAGTCCTTGATTCAACACGATAATGCACGCCAACACACCAGTCTGCGGTTCCGGGAACACATTGCCAAATTGGATTGGACATCATTGCCTCATCCACCATACAGTCCAGACCTTGTAAGGTAACAGGGGATAATATGGAACTCTTTCAAGTAGTTTAAAATTTAAAGCACGGCAGCAGAGATAATATGCTGGGCAAAAATAGACCGGAAAATATTTGTTTGTGTTTTGATGGACGTTGTAGTTCCGTTGGATAGTGTTTTGGTTTTCTTTTAATTGCAACGAATTATATAAGTGTGGTGATAATTTGTAAAATTATATAATGTATTTAGATTTAAGTATTTAAATATTATAAAATACTGTAAACGAATTGTGGCCATGTTTAGCAATTATTTTGACTACTGTGGTGTCATGTGACCCGACTCAGGACTGTGGATGTGAGCGGGAAAATCGCGGTCTTTTGTGGTTGGCCGTTGTGGTGGCGAGTTGGGAGCGGCAAAGTGCCGCGAGTGCAAGCATGGACGCCAGGGTATGCGATGGAACAAAGTGAAAGTGTGTGGGTGTGAGACAAACAGTGTACGAATTGCACCGATTATTATTTGTGAACTTAAAAATGCATGGCCACAACGTTAAAGTGTTTCTTTTGAATAAATAAGTTTCAATCTGAACGTGTATAGTTCAATTCACTGCTCTTCAAAAGCCAGCCAATATCAGACTCAATAATAGGGGCGATAATGCAACCGTTTACTACCAACCCCCTTTACAGATGAGCCACGTGACAAAATAGGTAGTAAACGAGCCCGAGTTCTGTTGCAATTGGGGGCTCGTCCGGGATAGGACTTTCTTCCATATTCCATAGTATTTCGGAATCGAATTTCCGTCTGATGTTAGGCTTTTGAACAGTCAGTGTGGGGGCTCTGAGCTAAATCGGTGCATTAGCAGTACCGGAGTGTTTGTGCTGGACAAGATACGCGCTGCCCCGTGGTTACGCCGATATAAGGCCACCACGATTGTGAAGCAGTCAGTTACACAGTCTGATGAGTCGACCACGTGTTTGCCGCGGGTAAAAACAGTCGTCCGTGCCGCGATACGTGCTGCCGCGAGAAGAAACCGTCGTCCGTGCCACGTCCATGTGTTGCTACGGGTAAAGCAGTCGAAGCTGTATCCACGTGCTGCCGACGATCAACGCCGTCGTCCGTGCCACCGACCAACACGACTACATGCTGCCAGGGGCCTACGCAACGTGTTCTCGCTCCTGATTGAGTTTGCTGTGTGTCCACGCTGCCGATTAAGATTCATTGCATAGCTGTGCTGCGGAGCTCACTGCAGACGTCGCGTCACACGAGGATTTAAAAGATAAGTACAGCCAACAGCTACATTGCAAAATTGTGTCCTTTTCATTAACCATGGCCGATGGGACGCGTGAATCTCAAAGTGAAGGCGAATCAGTGGATGTTAGGAGTACCTGTAGTAGCCCTAGCATGCCAAAAGAAATAGGCTGGATACCAGGAAGTGACCTCAGCACATTTTTTGTGAAACTTACTAGTAAATTAGGAGAAATAGACTCGAAAATAGGGAATATAAAAACTGCAATAGTTGGAGAAATGGATTCGAAAATAGGGGATATGGAATTAAGGCTTAGTGATAAAATAAAGACAGTGAGTGATAAAGTTGAAAACACAGTTAAAATTGTTGAGGGAATTATCGAGAGAGTTGATGAGGTTGAAAGAGGCCTAGTAGCCAAGGTGGATACTGTGCAAAGTAATCTTGTGGGGCAGATTCAGGTACAGGAACAGAAATGCACATTATTTCAAGGACAAACAGAGGCAGACATTGAATCCATTAAGATAGGAGTGCTGGACTGCCATAAGGGAATTACTGACAATAAGAAGGGATTAGAAGGGGAAATAAATGTCTTGAGGGAAACAGTTAATACTGTGGCAGCAGGGAATGGAAATTTATTGTTGGGATATCCTCTGGGGCATGGATTTCAGTCAAAACCTTTTAATGGGGAGAATAAATACCATGCAGTTGACTTTCTAGCTGCATGTAAGGATAACTTTGTGACAGGGATGAGTGAGGAGGCAAAAATTAAATATGTTAAGAGACAGTTGGAAGGGGGAGCTCAAACATGGGCAAACCAAAATGATGATAAATTTTGTGATTTTAAAACCTTCGAAAACCTGTTCTTGAACAAATACTGGGGTCAAGCAAAACAATTTAGATTGCAAAACGATTTTTTGAATGGATCCAGTTACAAGAGTGGAAAGGAAAGTATGAGAGAGTTATGTGTTAGAGAACTGAATAAATTAAATCATCTGGATAGGCCACTGGGCATATTAACAAAAATATCTACACTAAAGAGAAGATTACCAGAGCATTTGCAATGGGATTTGATTCACAGTGCAACAGATTCAGTGGAAGAATTTCTTAATTTTGTGGGTAATATGGACAGGGCATTGTGTTACAGACCTAAATACATGGAACATAGGGAGGTACGAAGCTTGACATGCATGTCTGTTAAAAAAAAAAAAAAATTATTGGGGGCTATGTATACGTGTATTTATAATTGGAGTATTATTTGTGTTACTGTGTAAGTTGTGTTGCGATGCCATTGTTGGTGGTCAACAAACTTCATTATACTGTATGTATTTGCAATAAGGGAATCTGTTGTCCAATGGATTTGCACAACTGGTGTGGGTGTGATAGAATCCTTGTTGAAAGTCATATGGGAACTGAAACCTACTGTACATATAATCTATTTCTGTATAAATGTGTGGAGAATATAGGAGGGAGGAAATCTGCAAATAGTTTGTTTAAAAAAAAAAAAGTTGAGATTTTATTAAAATTTCTAATGTATCTGTGGTACCGGGAGTTGATACTGGTGCGTGGGGGTAGGACTGTTGCTGGGACAGTCATGTAGGGCAGTCACTAAATATGCAAATTGTAGAGGCATATGGGAAATAATTAACTTGCTTATTATAAGATGTTCATGAGGGAAGTGAGGGAAAGAACACTAATGGCTAAGTGGATGCTTGTAAAAGTTTATGACCTTGGTGAGTTTGTTTGCCATTTATGATTGAATCTAGATAGCCATGGAAATGTCATGAAAGAATGGGTTTCAAGATACTGCCAAATATTATGTGAAAATTTGTATAGGAATTTAAAAAAAAAAAATTTTGAGTGTATTTATGTACAGTGATATAGCTGTATGGATGCTTTAAAAAAAATATTATTATTATTATTATTATTATAAGTGAAATAGAATATATTTAACTATGCCATGTTTGTGTTTGATTTGTGTGCATGTTTGTCATTTGTACAAACCTCAATAAGAACTGATCAGTGAAAACAGGATGTTCTGGGGAGGATTTGGATAGCTTGATTCCTGGGAAATGTGGGTCTGCATGTCTAGCCAAGATTTATGAGGATTTGATTAAATTTGGATAGGATGGCTTGGCTAATGAGAGGAAGCACAGTGCTGTTGGCTGGCAAGTTTGGAAAGACTGTATTCCAATGCATAAACCTGTGAACAAAAGGATCTGGTTACAAAAACTTTGTGCAACTTACAGAAACAACTGTGTAAAAAGTGGAAGTGTTAATGTGCAGTGAGTGTGCAACCTACATGTAGACTAACATGGGCATTTATTTTGCCTGCCCAATCAGACTCAATAGGATACTATCCAATTGTATATTTGAGTTGGATACATTGTTGGATTATGTATGTATGTTTTCTGATGACAGTACTTACACTGATTAACTCACCACTATAACACTGTTCTACATGTTTTGGTGCCATTATAGTTATAATTAAAATGTTTAATATATAAAGTAATATGGGTTCACTCCATTTGGTGCTACTTCATGTTGCCGTTACTAAGGTAATGTCTCCATGAAGTGGGGGTATGTAAGGTAACAGGGGATAATATGGAACTCTTTCAAGTAGTTTAAAATTTAAAGCACGGCAGCAGAGATAATATGCTGGGCAAAAATAGACCGGAAAATATTTGTTTGTGTTTTGATGGACGTTGTAGTTCCGTTGGATAGTGTTTTGGTTTTCTTTTAATTGCAACGAATTATATAAGTGTGGTGATAATTTGTAAAATTATATAATGTATTTAGATTTAAGTATTTAAATATTATAAAATACTGTAAACGAATTGTGGCCATGTTTAGCAATTATTTTGACTACTGTGGTGTCATGTGACCCGACTCAGGACTGTGGATGTGAGCGGGAAAATCGCGGTCTTTTGTGGTTGGCCGTTGTGGTGGCGAGTTGGGAGCGGCAAAGTGCCGCGAGTGCAAGCATGGACGCCAGGGTATGCGATGGAACAAAGTGAAAGTGTGTGGGTGTGAGACAAACAGTGTACGAATTGCACCGATTATTATTTGTGAACTTAAAAATGCATGGCCACAACTTTAAAGTGTTTCTTTTGAATAAATAAGTTTCAATCTGAACGTGTATAGTTCAATTCACTGCTCTTCAAAAGCCAGCCAATATCAGACTCAATAATAGGGGCGATAATGCAACCGTTTACTACCAACCCCCTTTACAGATGAGCCACGTGACAAAATAGGTAGTAAACGAGCCCGAGTTCTGTTGCAACCTGGCAGCCTCGGACTTCCATCTCTTTGGGCCGCTTAAAGATTCTCTACGGGGAACACTCTTTGAAGATGACGAGAGTGTCAGTCACGCAGTGAAAACATGGCTACGCCGACAAGACAAGAACTTTTACCAGTAGCGTTGCCAACACAACGAAAACCATTTGCACAGTGTGGCTTTAGGCGCCATTTTATTGCTTTTAGGGTTCCGTAGCTCAGTTGGTGAAAATGAAACCCTGATTGGATCACTTTGTTGTCTGTCTGTCAGACTGTACAACTATTAAGAATCCTATTTCTCGAGAACGAGTTGGCGAATCACGTTGAAATTCATAAAAACTAAAACTCCGCTCCAACAGGCCATGAAGACCCAACGGTACCGACCGGCCGCCGTGTCAACCTCACCCCACAGGCGTCACCGGATACGGATATGGAGGGGCTTGTGGTCAGCACACAGCTCTCCCGGCCGTATGTCAGTTTCCGAGACCGGAGCCGCTACTTCTCAATCACGTAGCTCCTCAGTTTGCCTCACAAGGGCTGAGTGCACCCCGCTTGCCAACAGCGCTCGGCAGAACGGATAGTCACCCATCCCAATGCTAGCCCAGCCCGACAGAGCTTGACTTCAGTGATTTGACGGGAACCAGTGTTACCACTGCGGCAAGGCCGTTGGCTATGTTGAAATTTATGCCACATACTAATGTCTACGGTCCCTTGGGATGTAAAAAATTGGAGCTTCTCTGCCTGTGCAGTCAAAAGAGACGCATATTTATGCCACATGTTTTGATACTTGCTAAGTCACTCAGCGATACTTCCCGTTGACCTAGTATCATGAAATTCGGCAAGAAGTAAGGTTTTACAGCACAAGTACAGCAAAGAACTCGAAAATTGTGAACTTGTAACTATATCACACGAAAAAGATATGTTTTGCAATGCTACCCGACTGTCTGTCTTTCAGTCTGTTAACACCACTTTTTCTCAAGAACGGTTAGACGTATCAAGTTGAAATTTATGTCATATACTAAAGTCTAAAGTACGTCAGTGCAGTCAAAAGACACCGCCATTTATGACACATATTTTTATATCTTGCTAGTATCGGTGTCGATGAAGAGCAAAAACTTTCGAAATTTTCTTTTCCCGGTATGGATGAATTATCATTACACATAATTGTTCAGTTTGTGTGCTCCTGATGGACGTACCCATGTCTGTCATAGACCAGATGAGCGGTCCAACCTAGAGTGCGTTGGTTCACGGCACCCGAGTGGCACCCCAAGCTTCATGGTGTGGGGAGCCATCAATTACAACTCGCGGTCGCATATGGTGTTTCTGCAGTGTTAATTAACCAGTTTCCACTAAAATGGACAGGTGCTTCTACCATTTCTCCGACAGAAAGATGTTGTGCCCTTTCAGCAGGAGAATTCACGTGAACACACGGCTATTGCGACGCAGCTTACTCATTGAGGTGAATAACTACTCTGCTCAATATGACCACAAGATTTCTCGCTAGTTGATAAGGCAAGAACTTACTCGTCGTCCAGGTCCTGTAACAACCATTGGTGAACTGCAACAAAACTTGAAAATGCTTGGGAAAGACTATCGCAGGATGCCATTTGGTAGCTTTATGATCGTTGGCATGCGAGAATACACGCCTCCATTGCAATTTGGGGTAGGGAGGAGGTGTTACACAGGATACTGATGCGACTGTTTGGGAACAATTTACTCTGTCATACGTGTTTCGTTTAGTTTGAACTTATCATACGCTCGCCCGGTCTAGTGCGGCAACTCTATATGACATGGACTCAAAAGGTCGTTGGAAGTCTCCTGCAGGAATATTGAGCCACGGGTCTATAGAAGTCCATAACTGCGAAAGTGTTGCTGGTGCAGATTTTTATACACGAACTGGCCTCTCGGTTGAGACCCGTATATGTCCGATGGGAATCATGTCGGTCAATCTGAGTGACCAAATCATTCGCTAGAATTTTCCAGAATGTCCTTCAAGCCAATAGCGAACATCTGTGGCCCAGTGATATGACAAAAATTCCATCGCTGTTTGGGAACATGAAGTACAGGCGATGATGTGCTGTTAGCAAAGGCACTCGCGTCGATCGTCTGCTGCCATAGCTCATTAACGCCAGATTTCACCGCACTGTGCTAATAGATACTTTCGTCGTTCATCCCATATTGATTTTTGCGATTATTTCAGTCAGTGTTGCTTGTCTGTTAGCACTGACAACTCTGCGCAAACGCCGCTGCTCTTAGTCGTTAAGTAAAGGCGGTCGCCCACTGCATTGTCCGTGGTGGGAGAAAATGCCTCAAATCAGGGCTCGCACAGAAAAATTTAAATGCTCGTTTTTCCCGCGCGGCGTTCGAGAGTGGAAGGGTAGGGAGACAGTTTGAAGGTGGTTCATTGAACCCTCTGCCACACACCTTATTGTGAATAACAGAGTAATCACGTAGATGTAGATGTAGAAATTTGGTATTCTCGGCACACTATTGACACTGTCGATCTCTGAATATTGAATTCCCGGACGATTTCCGAAATGGACTGCCCCATGCGTCTAGCCTCAATTACCATTCCACGTTCAAAGTCTGTTACTTCCCGTCGTGTGTCCATACTCATTTCGGAAAACTTTTCACGTGAATCACCCGAGTACAAATGACGGCTCCGCCAATGCACTGCCCTTTTATGCCGTATGTACTTGATAATTTTTTTGGAAATTTGTGGTAAGGACTGTGGGACCAAACTGCTGAGGTCATCGGTCCCTAGGCTTACATAATACGTAATCTAACCTAAAGTAACTTACGCTAAGGACAACACACACACCCATGCCTGAGGGAGCCGCGCGAACCGTGACAAGGCGCCCAAGACCGCACGGCTACCGCGCGTGGCTGTACTCGATACTGTCGTCATCTGTACATGTGCATATCAGTGTCCCATGACTTTTGTCACTTCAGTGTATACGCCTACTGTGGTGAACCACCTGTAACGTCACTTGACACACTGGACTCGCATTCGGGAGGACGACGGTTCAATCCCGCGTCCGGCCATCCTGATTTAGGTTTTCCGTGATTTCCCTAAGTCGCTCCAGGCAAATGCCGGGACGGTTCCTTTGAAAGGGCACGGCCGACTTCCTTCCCCGTCCTTCCCTAATCCGATGAGACCGATGACCTCGCAGTTAGGTCTCTTTCCCCCAACAACCAACCAACCAACCAACGTCACTTGACAATAAAATGACCCTGTCCTTGCAGGCGTTGTATGTTTCTCCGCCATTGTATATGAAATGAAATGAGCGTTTTGCGTCGTTGGCCGGGAGGCCCCTTGCGGGGCAGGACCGGCCGCCTTGGTGCAGGTCTTATTACATTCGACGCCACATTTGGCGACCTGCTCGCCGGATGGGGATGAAATGATGATGAAGACAACACAACACCCGGTCCCTTAGCGGAGAAAATCTCCCACCCAGCAGGGAATCGAACCCGGTGTAACGTATTACTATGTTTACGACGTTGCTCATCGAGCCATATACGTTATCTCGCATTTCTAGCTGCTTCTCTCACACAATTAATGATAAAAATTCAGAAATTCAGGGTCGCCACCAGCCCAAGCCCTTCCTAACCATTTAGAAAAAACGGAGCTGGAAAATTATTAGTTTAATTACTTTAATAATTTAATTACAAGTACGCAAATTTCTATAAGCAGTCATATAAATAGCACTCCATGTCATGCATGAAGCAACTTGATTAATTCAGGAATGGAAATCAGAGTAAGGGGGTAAGATCGACACCATAGAATTCATCTTTCACGTAAATTATTTATTGTAACTAAATATTTGGCTGCACATCCTAACTACACATAACTGGTGCCTGACTCGAAATATTTAAGTAAGAATTACGTGAGAATGAAACAGAGCACAATTTAACTACAGCAAGAAGAAACACAGAAGACGGGGGTGGGAGACAATTATACTATCATCTCCTTTGCATTAATACCATAAAAATATCTAAATGAGATTTGCATTACGATTCTACGCATGCTCTATTCTGGACACAGGTTTTACCAATACACAAGGCTGTGCGATAATTATTTAACATACTAACTGCGTCTGCTGCTTGCAAACGGCTGAACTAGAGCACGTGGTGCATTCTTACTCAAACAGTTGTGCTGTTTTGTAGAAAGCGCACAAAAGAACAGATATTCTTGCAGAAATTGTAGCTCATTAAACAAGCAAACTGTTAAATTAAAGCCTATTGCGGTGCCGTGGTGAACCAGTAGGGTCATTGATTACCAAACACGTGGCACAAAATCGACACACAAAGACAATTTCCACAAAATATAAGATTAAAAATTATTTTAAAAAAATAACTCGCCTCACACGCTTCAGATAAGCTAAAGTTCTAAAGTATTTCACCAGTTAAACATACCGAAGTCCTAACTCAATCTGATTCCTATCACCTGAAACCCCCCATAAGAGCTACGATCCGTACTCACCAAGCGTTCACCGAAGAGTGCCCCTTTCTTTTTAGAGATTACCTAGCTCCCCATGCAGCGTAAGCTCCGTCACCAACCTCACACACAAAAACACCCTTCGACTAAGATGGGTAAACCTCTCTGTTCAGGTATTGGAAACCTAAGTTGGTCATCCTGTGTTCTCCTTTGAACGAGAAGCAACATCGTCTGCTCCCAGCAGACGATGACCAATTCAGCGATTCCCACAAAACAAAACCGAGACCCACATTAAAACACACGTATAATAATCAATAGGCATTATTTGAGTGCTCAGTCTTTCTGGAAGAGTTCATGAATTGAGCTAAAATCAGGCAGTAAAATGAATAGGTTGTACCGAATTCGACAAGCGTCTTGCAAAACGACTTGTAAGTAGGCTGTTTAGGTTTCTTTATTGGTAACGCCACGTAGCGCTCTATATGAAAATCACTGACTGTGCTGTGTGCAGTCTGAGGCTGGTCGGAATTGTTGCAATAGTCGCTATTGTAGTGTTGGGCAGTTGGCTGTTAACAGTGCGTAGCATTGCGCAGTTGGAGGTGAGCCGCCAGCAGTGGTGGATGTGGGCAAGTGAGATTGCGGATTTTTGAGAGCGGGTGTTCTGGAGGTGTGTCCATCAGAAACAGTACATTTGTAAGAAGGGATGTCATGAACTGCTATATATATTATGACTTTTGAACACTATTAAGGTAAATACATTGTTTGTTCTCTATCAAAATCTTACTTTTGCTAACTGTGCCTAACAGTAGTCAGTGTCTTCAGTAGTTTGAATCTTTTATTTAGCTGGCAGTAGTGGCGCTCGCTGTATTGCAGTAGTTCGAGTAACGAAGATTTTGTGAGGTAAGTGATTCATGAAAGGTATACGTTATTGTTAGTCAGGGCCATTTTCTTGTAGGGATTATTGAAAGTCAGATTGCGTTGTGCTAAAAATATTGTGTGTCAGTTTAAAAACAGCCATGTATAATTTTTCTAAGGGGACGTTTCAGACTTCACAGAGACGTTTCACCGGGTCCGTAGGACGGCAACCCGTCACGCTGACTACTCAGATATAGGGGCGGACGGCAGTGTATATGAATGGCAATTACGCTCAAAAATGGTGTTCAAATGGCTCTGAGCACTATGGGACTTAACATATGTGGTCATCAGTCCCCTAGAATTTAGAACTACTTCAACCTAACTACCCTAAGGACATCACACACATCCATGCCCGAGGCAGGATTCGAACCTGCGACCGTAGCGGTCACGCGGTTCCAGACTGAAGCGCCTAGAACCGCAATTACGCTGTGCCTTTATATTTTAAAAGTGTGTATTCCAAATTTATGCTAACGTCAAGAGCTATCCGAGATGTTGAGAGTCCAAATCGGAAACGCTGCTCGGTGCCGGATACGTCCGTTCGTGTAGCGCTCAACAGCGCGTGTTTAAAGCCTTGTGCGCAGTCGTGGCCCGATCTGATCCCAATTACAGAAGAGCCAGGCCAGAGGGCGTCACCGCCCAGCGCCAGCAGCGACAGAGAGGGCCAGAACGCCGATAGCCCGTGACGTGTGGCGGCCGGCGGCTGGCGAGCGCTGCTCATCCCATCCGGCTCCACACAGCCGCGACGCCAGTGCGATAAGAGGCGACCCCACGCTGCCGCTGCCGCAGCCACCACGGCGAGCCGCCACACCGGGTTGCGTGCCACGCAGGCGCTGCGGCTTGCCACTATCGTCTCGTGGACGCCAACCAAACGAGATAACAAACGGCCAGCATACAGTTTTTCCTTGTAGTCGTCAAGGACGGAAGACTTCCATTCTTGTCCTAGTCGTTCTCAGCCACGTTGCCTACACGAAGTTTCATCGTCAGCTACCAAAGATGTAATATTATGTTTCTTTTCCGGTCTATAACAGTGACTATGAGAATATACTCTTTGAAATTCTCGTAACAGCAGGGATGAAATACATGAGGCGAAATGTTACCTGCAACTATTATAGAAACCAGGCCAAAATCGTGAGAGTGGAAGAACGAGAATGGGTTGCAGTAGTCGACAAGAGAGTGAGATGGGGTTGTAGCCTCTTCCCGATGTTATTTAATCTGCACACTACACAAGCAGTAAAGGAAAGCGAGGAGAAAATTGGGAAGATGATTAGAGTTCAGGGAGAAGGAATAGGAACTTTGAAATTTGCCAATGGCACTGTAATTGTCTCAGAGACGGCAGTATATGCATAAAGACCGTGTCACGCTAATGTTATTTTAGGCCTAGTTTTTCGAGTGTACAGGTTTCGCATTTGACGCAATTTTAAGTTAATTACTCTACTATATCAATAGTGCATACCCATATTAGTGTCCCACAAAACTTTAGTGCCTCCTGTGATCTGTACTTAGTAGTATATATTCGGTATTATTTAGCTAAATTTCGTAAATAAATTTGTTAACAACCATGAGTGCGAAGTCTTTGAAAGAAAGTTAGTTCTAGAGCGCTATGCAGCTATTGTGACAGATGGTTTCATTGAGGAGAATATAGTGGCATGGGAATTGGGAAAGTAAATGAGACCATTACGCGGTATTGATAAGTATGTTCAAGGGACAGGAAAGCAGCTGAACAGGAAGGGAAAATGAGAGCCCTTAAGGCTGAACTGGACAGTGCCAGGGAGGAACTGATGAGGTTAAGGGTGAAGAAGGGTAAATACGATTGGGAAGTAGTAGCAGGGAGCAGGGGCCACTGAAAAAGAACAGTATCTGATGGTTTCATCGTTAGCAAAAAAATAGATTTGCCTTGCTACCTCACTGAAGTAAGGAAGAGCCTTAAGCAGACATAGGCGTTCTTAATACCCGAAAGACTTTCATTAGCAAACCAAATTTTCAAAAAAGGGAAGTAGAAGATAAGTTCTGTTGCTAGGAAGTAGCCACGGAAGAGGCTTTCATGCGATGTGATCGGCTCCAGATGAACTCCTCTGTAAGGAGGTTCCTGTTGATGACATGGGTAGGTGGGATTTCACTAGGAGTGGCCTGCATCTCAATAGGAAATGGATTGGTAGATTGTCCGGAATGATAGAAAAAATCTTTAAGGATGGCATTGAAACACATGGGAGTACCTCTTTTTTAGGCTAAAATCAGTGTCCAGTGATCCCACATTAAAATGAATTACGATTAATGAGAAGAAGCTCAAACTGAAAAGTTCCCTTAGAAAAATTTAAAAATGACAGTGCTGGAAAACCTCTTACGTTATTTGATTTTCAAACAGCTGAGCAAAACTGAAGGTACTCAGACATTTCTCTCTCTACTTATTCTGATCATCACTAAACTGACACACAATGTTTTTAGCACTGTCGGCCGGGGTGAGCGAGCGGTTCTAGGCGCTACAGTCTGGAACCGCGTGACTGCTACGGTCGTAGGTTCGAATCCTGCCTCGGGCATGGATGTGGGTGATCTCCTTAGGTTAGTTAGGTTTAAATAGTTCTAAGTTCTAGGGGACTGATGACCTCAGACGTTAAGTCCCATAGTGCTCAGAGCCATTTGAGGCATTTTTTGTGCCTGTGAGCTAAAACTAAATAATGGCACTCTTATAACGGTATCTGTGTATAGATCGCCTCTGGGAAATTTTCAGCTGTTTTCGAAAATCTTAGATTCTTTACTGTGCTATCGTTCAGACAGGGGAAGCAAATTATTATTTGTGGGGATTTCGGTGTAGATTTTCTGAAAGAATCTGATAGGAAGAACGACCTTGAAGTATTACTCAATTCTTTTTGTTTAATATCCGTTACTGATTTTCCTACTCGGGTAGTACGAGGAAGCAGCACACTGTTAAGCAAATAAACATTTTTTCTGTTAAGAATAGTTTTTCTGCTCATGAAGCCCAGTTAGTTACAGTATATAACATAACTCCACACAAAAAGCAAAACAGTCCTCCAAAATGATGTGTTCTTTTAACGATTCAACATTCGCAAATTTTAGGGAAAGCTTGCAACAGTTAAATTGGGGAACCTGATGCTAATTTAAAAATTAAATTATTTCATTATATGTTAGTGAAAATATATGAAAACAGTTTCTCTAACAGAGCAGTGAAAGATGATTGTAAGAAACCACTTAAAAAACCATGGCTTACTAAGGGCATGCAGATATCTTGTAACCGGAAAAGGGAAATTGATATAACAGCAAGAAAAAGTAATGACCCAG
Organism: Schistocerca cancellata; assembly: GCF_023864275.1. Classification (NCBI taxonomy): domain Eukaryota; kingdom Metazoa; phylum Arthropoda; class Insecta; order Orthoptera; family Acrididae; genus Schistocerca; species Schistocerca cancellata. Next base: position 824,038,683 of record NC_064627.1, on the reverse strand, counting down.
AAACAGACAAATATTATCAGAACTAATGTGCTATATTAAGGAAGGTTATTAAAACTCCAGAAGTATGTGTGTTACATCTTAGATTAGCACCTCTGATAATAAAATTAAAACAATTTGGAATGATGATGAAAGGGAAACAAGACAACACAGAACACTGGGAGACTGTATTACCATCATACTGAAAGAAAAGTTTATTAACAAGAAGTCAGAAGTTGAAAATATTTTCCATAATCACTTTTTAAATCTTGTGGAGTAATAGGATCCAGATCTTCATTAGACAAGGTAAAGCTCTACTGGATGCGAGAATACCTATGAAATTTGATGAAATTGAAATTCTACCCACCTCTTCCTCTGAAATTAGGAAAATAATAAACTCTCTCAAAATTAAAAGCTCGCATGGAATAGATGGAATTTCCAACAGAGTACTAAAAGTTGTTCCCAACAGATCAGTAGGATTCTCGGCCATGTATGTAATAACTCACTGAAACAGGGAATTCTCCTGATAGACTGAAGAATGCATTGCAAAAAAAAAAAAAAAAAGGGGGGGGGGGACAGGTCTGATGCCAACAACTACCGCCCGATCTCATTTCTGACAGCTTTACCCAAAATTCTTGAAAAGGTAATGTATTCAAGAGTAGCTTCACATCTCTGTAAAACGAAAGTACCAGAAAAATGTCAGTCCGGTTTACAGAAAGGCTTTTTATAGAAAATGCTATACTTTCTTTCACTGATTAAATATGAAATGCTCTGAATAACCGAAATAACCCTTTGGGATTTTTCTGATCTCTCAAAGGCCTTTGATTGTGTAAGTCAAGAAATTCTTCTAGATAAGTTTAAGTATTGTGGTGTGACTGGGACAGGGCACAAATGATGTAACTCATTTTTAACAAGAAGAGTGCACAATGTTGAAATAAACAGTTCACTCAAAGCGGAAAAATCAGTAAATTCGGCAAACTGGCTAGATATCACAAACGGAGTCCCAGGGGATTCGGCCTTGGGTGCCTCATTGTTTTTAATGTGTGTTAATGACTTACCACTCTATATTAACGCAGATGCAAAGCTAGTTCTCTTTGCTGATGATACACATACAGTAATCACACCCAAATGACAATAATTAGCTGAGAGAATTGTAAATAATGTCTTTCAGAAAATATTAAGATTTTCTCTGCGAACAGACTCTCACTAAACATAGTGTATATGCTACTGTACAGTAAACAGCATAACAGCAATAATAAATATAGAATTTGAACTTAAGCCTGTCGCTAGGGCAGAATATTCGTAATTTTTGAGTACATGCGTTGATGAGAGATTGATTTGGAAGAAACACATTGATGATTTATTGAAACGTTTGAGTTCACCTACTTACGCTATTAGAGTTAATGCAGATTTTAGTGATAAACGTATCAATAAATTAGCTTACTGTGCCTATTTTCAATCACTGCTTTCGTATGGCATCATATTTTGGGGTAATTCATCATCAAAGAAATAAGTATTCATTACACAAAAGCGTTCAATCAGAACAATAATTGTAGCCCACCCAAGATCATCTTGCAGACATTTATTTAAGGTTCTACGGATACTCACAGTAGCTTCAAAATATATAGATTCACTTTTGAAATGTGTTGTTAATAACGCATCCCACTTCCAAGGCAATAGCAATGTGCATAGCTACAATACTAGGAGAAAAGCTAATCTTATGAATTCTCGAATAAATCTAACTTAGGCACAGGAAGAGACGAATTATGCTGCCACAAAAATCTTCGTCCATTTACCAAATAGCGTCAAAGGTCTGTCACATAGCCAACCGGCATTGAAAAGCAAATTAAAAGAATTTCTGAATGACAACTCCTTCTACTCAACAGATGAATTTTTAGATATAAATTAGTAATCACGCATTAATTAAAAAAATTGTGATATGTACAGAAACTTTTGTTAAACTCACGCGTTCCACATCATTACGAACTTTTGTATTCATCTAGTATAATCGAAGAGCAACTGAACGACGTGGATAATGTCTTCAAAAAAGTTATAAGATGAACAGAAGTTGTTTTTGTGCTCTTCACTCCGAAGACTAGTTTTAAGCAGTTCTCCACTTTAGTCTTTTCTGTGCAAGCCCTTTCATCTGCAAATAACTACTTCTTTTTTCCCCGATTCGATTCAGTACCTCTTCATTACTTACTCGATCTTCATGTCTAATTATAAGGGGCGCTCAAAAAGAGCCTTTTTAAGGGGACCAAATGTATGAAGGGTGGCCGAGGACCTCCCATTTGAATTTCTGCAGGACTGCTGTTACTGTGTTGGCGGTATGAGGCTTTGCATTGTCGTGGAGCAGAATGACCCCACGGGTGAGATTGCCTGGTCGATTTGATTTGATCGCTTGGTGAAGGGTGGCCAAGGTTTGCGACTAATGCTGGGCATTCAGTGTTGTCCCGTGGTGCAGGAAGTGGACCAGAAGGGAGTCATCTTGGTCAAAGAAGAACGTCAAACGATTCACCTCGGACAACGACGTCCAGCTGTACGTGAGGAACTGGTTAACATCGCAGCCCCGGGAATTTTATGAGACAGCTATTCACCGCCTAGGGTCACAGTGGGACATGTGTCTCAACAACCAGGGTCAATATTTCTTACATACAGCTACTGGTTTCTGTAATTATGCCTCCGGCTAGTTTCTTTCTGAACACCCTTTATACAGGGTGCACCATTGGTTGTGACCGGGAAGAAAATATCTCACGAAATAAACGCGAAAACGAAAAAACTACAAAGAACCAAACTTGTCTAGCTTGAAGGGTGAAACCAGATGGCGCTATGGTTGGCCCGCTAGATGGCGCTGCCATAGGTTAAGACGGATATCAACTGCGTAATTTTAAATAGGAACCCCATTTTTTTTACATATTCGTGTAGTACGTAAAGAAATATGAATGTTTTAGTTGGACCACTTTTTTCGCTTTGTGATAGATGACGCTGTAATAGTCACAAACATATGGCTCACAATTTTAGACGAACCGTTAGTAACAGGTAGGTTTTTTAAATTAAAATACAGAACGTAGGTACGTTTGAACATTTTATTTCGGTTCTTCCAATGTAATACATGTACCTTTGTGAACTTATATTTACTAAGAACGCATGCTGTTACAGCGCGATTAAATACCACATTAATGCAATAAAAGCTCAAAATGATGTCCGTCAACCTCAATGCATTTGGCAATAGGTGTAACGACATTCCTCTCAACAGGAGTAGTTCGTCTTCTGTAATGCTCGCACATGTATTGACAATACACTGACGCATGTTGTCAGGCGTTATCGGTGGATCACGTAAGCAAATATCCTTCAACTTGAAACGTCCCCTTAGAACAATTTATACACGACTGTGCTTAACCTTATGAAACGTCCCCTTAGAACCATTTATACACGACTGTGCTTAACCTTATGAAACGTCCCCTTAGAACCATTTATGCACGACTGTGCTTAACCTGACACACAATATTTTTAGCGCAACGCAATCTGACTTTCAAAAATCCCTACAAAAGAATGGTCCTGACTAACATTAAACTATACCTTTCACAAATAACTTACCTCACAAAAATCTTCATTACTCGAACTACTGCAATACAGCGAGCGCCACTATTACCAGCTAAATACACTCCTGGAAATTGAAATAAGAACACCGTGAATTCATTGTCCCAGGAAGGGGAAACTTTATTGACACATTCCTGGGGTCAGATACATCACATGATCACACTGACAGAACCACAGGCACATAGACACAGGCAACAGAGCATGCACAATGTCGGCACTAGTACAGTGTATATCCACCTTTCGCAGCAATGCAGACTGCTATTCTCACATGGAGACGATCGTAGAGATGCTGGATGTAGTCCTGTGGAACGGCTTGCCATGCCATTTCCACGTGGCGCCTCAGTTGGACCAGCGTTCGTGCTGGACGTGCAGACCGCGTGAGACGACGCTTCATCCAGTCCCAAACATGCTCAATGGGGGACAGATCCGGAGATCTTGCTGGCCAGGGTAGTTGACTTACACCTCCTAGAGCACGTTGGGTGGCACGGGATACATGCGGACGTGCATTGTCCTGTTGGAACAGCAAGTTCCCTTGCCGGTCTAGGAATGGTAGAACGATGGGTTCGATGACGGTTTGGATGTACCGTGCACTATTCAGTGTCCCCTCGACGATCACCAGTGGTGTACGACCAGTGTAGGAGATCGCTCCCCACACCATGATGCCGGGTGTTGGCCCTGTGTGCCTCGGTCGTATGCAGTCCTGATTGTGGCGCTCACCTGCACGGCGCCAAACACGCATACGACCATCATTGGCACCAAGGCAGAAGCGACTCTCATCGCTGAAGACGACACGTCTCCATTCGTCCCTCCATTCACGCCTGTCGCGACACCACTGGAGGCGGGCTGCACGATGTTGGGGCGTGAGCGGGAGACGGCCTAACGGTGTGCGGGACCGTAGCCCAGCTTCATGGAGACGGTTGCGAATGGTCCTCGCCGATACCCCAGGAGCAACAGTGTCCCTAATTTGCTGGGAAGTGGCGGTGCGGTCCCCTACGGCACTGCGTAGGATCCTACGGTCTTGGCGTGCATCCGTGCGTCGCTGCGGTCCGGTCCCAGGTCGACGGGCACGTGCACCTTCCGCCGACCACTGGCGACAACATCGATGTACTGTGGAGACCTCACGCCCCACGTGTTGAGCAATTCGGCGGTACGTCCACCCGGCCTCCCGCATGCCCACTATACGCCCTCGCTCAAAGTCCGTCAACTGCACATACGGTTCACGTCCACGCTGTCGCGGCATGCTACCAGTGTTAAAGACTGCGATGGAGCTCCGTATGCCACGGCAAACTGGCTGACACTGACGGCGGCGGTGCACAAATGCTGCGCAGCTAGCGCCATTCGACGGCCAACACCGCGGTTCCTGGTGTGTCCGCTGTGCCGTGCGTGTGATCATTGCTTGTACAGCCCTCTCGCAGTGTCCGGAGCAAGTATGGTGGGTCTGACACACCGGTGTCAATGTGTTCTTTTTTCCATTTCCAGGAGTGTAAAAGATTCAAACTACAGAAGGCACTAACTACTGATAGGGATAGTTAGCAAATGAAAGATATTAATAGAGAACAAACAATGTATTTACCTTAATAGTCATTATATATATATATAGCAGTTCATGACAAATTACAAAACTCCACCATCTCTCTCCACACATCCACCACTGCTGGCGGCTCACCTCCAACTGCGCAACGCTACGCGCTGTTCACATCCAGCTGCCGCTGCCCAACACTACAATGGCAGACAACAATGCAAATTAGCCACAGGCTGCACACAGCACAGTCAGTGATTTTCATACAGAGCGCTACGTAACGTTGCCAATAAGAAAATATAAACAGCCTACTTACATAGCCCCCATGCTCCCCACAAAAAAATTTTACAAATCGTTTTGGGCAGTGGCCAATAATGATTTGAAAAAAATTTTTATAATTACAATAACAAAGATATCAAATGCACACACTTATTTATACAATGTTGGTCAAAAGCTAAAATTTTCTCACAGTCCATAAAGACAGTCCAGATTGTTCATCACAGTAAAATTTCAGTGTATTTTTTATTTTTTTCTAAGTCTGAGCAGTAAAAGACAATGCACACGGAAGTAGTGGATTTCCATGCAGTCTTGAAGAAGTAGTGTTGTCCTTCCAACTGAAAGACAGTGCTGACTCTTGACATGCTGACAGGTAATGGGCCACAACAGAGCAACCCCACAGCAGAGCCATTCGACGTTTTGAAGAAGATTGTTAGGTAGGTCGTCACAGAGCAGACCCACTGTAGTCCTTCTAGAGAATATGGTATTGGTGGGCCATCAAAGATGCAGACCCACTGTAGTCCTTGTAGAGACGACCAGCAGCCATCTGTTGTGACTGTGCAGGTGCACAATCACCATCGAAGAGTCTTGCAGAGAAGATAGCAAGTCCATAAACCACCACTTGTACACGCACAAAGTTTTTGGAATTGTCCTTAGAAGTCTTGCAGACAATATAGCAAGTCCATAAACCACCACTTGTACACTCACGAAGTTTTTGGAATTGTCCTGAGAACCAGCAATGCTGTTATCCAGTCCCTTGCTGAATTATTAACACACGTGCAAACACTATGAGTCCCTACTTCTCACATATTGTCCATATACTATGACCAACAGAAACGTGTGCAGTGAAATGAATGCTTACAAGTTACTTAATTTGATGAACTGGTGTCAATTACAATATTATAACATGAGAATACAATTACAAAGGTACAAAATACATCATTAAAGAACATAACAATACAGATAACATTTGTAGTAAAAGCTTTACAAAAGAATCGAAATAACATATACATTAGTGTTACAGGAATTATGACATGAGTACATACATAAAAGATCAGAATAATTATTGAAACATCAACTTCACACATGAGCATTAAAACAAAACAGAATAAATAATGTCTAAGCATCTTTACAAAGAAAATAACATATTATTAATGCCAATTATATTTGAGGATAACAGTATTCCTCATCATAGTGAATATAGCTTAGTATTAGAAGAAGAAAAAATTCTATGAAACTACACAGAGACAGGAAGAAAACAACTACACAAGCGTACACAAACACATAGTGGGATAACACAAAAGGAAAGGACAGGGTTTGTTTTCAGTGTAACATGTGGTACTGCAGTCCACCCCAAAACTTCATTCCATATATATCTCCTCTTATTTCATCCTTTGTTTCCACCAAAAAAATTCTATCTAAGCATGCTTTCTGTATTTATATGTTCACACATTTCTTACCTCATCATTTATTTCCAAGAAAATCCTACCTAAACCTGTTTTCTGTACTTTTTTTCGTATAACTTCTCAATGCATTTCTTCCAATTCATCGCAACTCAGTCTCTTATAGGCTACCCCCTCTTAAGCTAACTTAAATCTACTGAGCTCAGATGCTAAACTAAGGGACGAGGCAATGCAGCAGCACAAAACAATTAACACAAACATCAAGGACAAAAATTTTAAATAGGCAAAGCAATTGCAATATTACAACTAATATAAGGCACTGTGCAGCAAACAAGAAAACTAAATCCGTAGTAAAACTGGTTTAACAGCGTAATACAGAGTCAAATTCTGTAACATTATGCCTGGCAAACAGCAGCACCAAATAACAAAACTTATATCTAAATATGACATAGCTCAAGCAGAAAAAATATTACAGTAAAAACAACAATGCAGATAAGGGAAGATTCAAACTACAGAAGGCACTAACTACTGATAGAGATAGTTAGCAAATGAAAGATATTAATAGAGAACAAACAATGTATTTACCTTAATAGTCATAATATATATATAGCAGTTCATGACTAATTACAAAACTCCGCCATCTCTCTCCCCACATCCACCACTGCTGGCGGCTCACCTCCAACTGCGCAACGCTACGCGCTGTTCACATCCAGCTGCCGCTGCCCATCACTACAATGGCAGACAGCAATGCAAACTAGCCACAGGCTGCACACAGCACAGCCAGTGATTTTCATACAGAGCGCTACGTAACGTTGCCAATAAGAAAATATGAACAGCCTACTTACAAACTTTCCCCACAGAAAGAAATCCGGGGACGTCAGATCCGGTGAACTTGCGGGCCATGGTATGGTGCTTCGATGACCAATCCGCCTGTCATGAAATATGCTATTCAATACCGCTTCAACCGCACGCGAGCTATGAGCCGGACATCCATCATGTTGGAAGTACATCACCATTCTGCCATGCAGTGAAACATCGGTACAACATTACATAGGAAATCAGCATACATTGCAGAATTTAGATTGCCATCGATAATTTCGGGGCCAATTATCCTTCCTCCCATAATGCTGCACCATACATTAACCCGCCTAGGTGGCTGATGTTGCACTTGTCGCAGCCATCATGGATTTTCCGTTGCCCAATAGTGCATATTATGCCGGTTTACGTTACCGCTGTTGGTGAATGACGCTTCGTCGCTAAATAGAACGCCTGCAAAAAATCTGTCATCGTCCCATAATTTCTCTTGGGCCCAGTGGCAGAACTCTACACGACGTTCAAAGTCATCGCCATGCAATTCCAGGTGCATAGCGTTCTCAATACGGACGTTTTTGAGATTCCCGATTCTCGCGCAATTTGTCTGCTACTGATGTGCGGATTAGCCGCGACAGCAGCTAGAACACCTGCTCGGGCATCATCATTTGTTGCAGGTCGTGGTTGACGTTTCACATGTGGCTGAGCACTTCCTGTTTCCTTAAAGAAAGTAACTATCCGGCGAACTGACCGGACACTTGGATGATGTCGTCCAGGATATAGAGCAGCACACATAGCATACGCCCGTTGGGCATTCCGATCACAATAGCCATACATCAACACGATATCGACCTTTTCCGCAATTGGTATACGGTCCATTTTAACACGGGTAATGTATCACGAAGCAAATACCGTCCGCACTGGCGAAATGTTATGTGATACTACGTACTTATACGTTTGTGACTATAACAGCACCATCTATCACAAAGCGAAAAAAGTGGTCCAACTAAAACGTTCATATTTCTTTACGTATTAACGAATATGTAATAAAAAATGGGGGCTCCTATTTTAAAAAAACGCAGTTGATAACCGTTTGACCTATTCCAGCGCCATCTAGCGAGCCTACCATGGCGCCATCTGGTTTCCCTCTTCAAGCTAGACGAGTTTCGTTCTTTGTGGTTTTTCGTTTGCCGCTTATTTCGTGAGATATTTGGCCCGGTCACTATCAATGGACCACCTTGTATATACGTTCCTCTTTAAAACCACGTTTCAAAAGACCGTGTTCTCTTCTTTTTTGAACCGTTTAGTGTCCACGTTTCATACCGTAAAAAGCTATACTCTACAAAAATACCTTCAAAAAAAGCCTTACGAACATTTAAACTTATATTCGATGCTGAAAATTTTCTATTTTTCAGAAATGATTTTCTTTGTATAAGCAGTCCGAGATTTATATTCTCTCTGCTTCTGCCATCCTCAGTTATTTTGCTGGCCAAATAGCAAAACTCATCTATTGCAATTAGTTTTGATGGGAGACGCCACCTGTTATCCAAGGGTACCTGCGTGGGTTAGTAGGTGTTCAGCAGTACAGATGGGATAGTAATTATATGGATTGCCATACTGATACGACATGTGATTAATATTTTATTCCTCAAACGGTGATAACGGTGTGAACCGTAATCAGCAGATATAATAGAAGACAATCAAACAGTTCTGTTTCGCATTTAAAAAGATTTTCTGTCGGAAACCGTCTGCAAAAAATTATTTGTTACTCTATGTAACCAAAAGCACTTATTTCAAAATTTAAAACCCATTCATCGTATTCCCTGATTGAACTGAGATCTCTTAACTACCCAGAGGAAGCCAACCAAATTGGAGAGCCTACGAGTTCAAAAGTCTCTCTCTCTCTGAACCTTAAGTAGGCGCTTAAAATTGGCCAAACAGCGGGAACTGGTCCCCCACTCAGCCTTTCCTTAATTTTATTTCACAAACAAAGAACAAAATAACGAATTGAGACTCCCATTTTACACTACAGACCAAGGAATTAAAGAATCGTATTTCCAGTCCTCGTGATCTACCTTTATGTACAAATTATTAACAGCGTTGCAAGAACCGAAATTTCCAACCAAGACAGAGGTTATCTATGACCAATGTATTTGAACAAGGCATCTCTCCGATGGAGTGGGAAGTTCAGCGTGACCCCGACGGTACCCTTTTCACACACCGCGCACAAGAAATTCCATGGCCCTTTCGAGCACTGACCACTCGGACTGGACTGTGCCTCCTACTGGGTGGTTATAATTAAAGTGCAGCTACTCACGGAGATACAGTGTGGGCTGTAATTACCGTATGGCAGTGAAACTTGGGGGTTATGCTAATAACGAATAGATTTTCACTGGGAAAAATTAGTTCCAATTTTGGACACCAGGTGCAAATCTGGCGCTGTACGTTGTTTGGATATGCTAATAAGGAACAGATTTTCACTGGGAAAAAATTAGTTCCAATTTTGGACACCAGGTGCAAATCTGGCGCTGTACATTATTTGTATGACTGTATGACATCCCCGCTGTCAATTGACAAGCCTTAACGAGAATGAACAATATGGCTATCGCGAAGAGAGACTGTGCGCTGTTAGTCAAAGTGTTTAATGGCAACGGCAGCGATTACAGTGCTGCACTGAGAAAATATAGCCGACTGAAAGGTCTGAGGAGACGCCCGATCCCATTAAATGGTGTAAAGAAGACGATAATAAAATTCGAAAACACTTGTGAGCTTGGTTTGACATTACGGAAGATGAAGGTGTGTTATCCCAGTGGAAGGTTGCTGTTGTTGTAACTGACCATATAGACGTGACCGGTTAGTGCTAGTGCTCGCGCAGTGTCAAGAGAACTGTCAGTCCCATGGTCAACAGTATGGAAAGTTCTGGGAGTCTATATTACACTGGTACCTGTACAAGATTCAGACGGTCCAACAACTGAAACCTCATGATCCGCAGAAACATTCTGAATTTGCTCCTTGGTTTGTGGTGTGATCAAAGTTGATGACATGTGGCCTGGCAATGTTCTATGGAGTGACGAAATATATCTTACATTACAGGGCGCAGTAAAAACACAGAATTGTCGAATGTGGGTACTGTTGTGCCCAAAGAGCCATTGCACTCTCCAGAAGTGACTGTGTGGTGTGGACTTACAAGCACTTTTATTCTAGGTCCGTTCTTCTTTGACGAAAATACAACCCAGAAGGCGTGTCAGGTGTATCGTAAGTCTGTGCGTTTTCGAGACCTCCTTGTACAACACATGATTCCCACTCTGGATGAGCGTACTCTGTGTGGAAATCACTGTTTTCATTCATGATGGAGCAACACCTCCTGTCGCTCGCCTAGTGAAAGATCTGCTTAATACAACCCTGAACGAAAGTGTTTTCTACAGAGGCTTCCCAGACGCATGGCCTGCAAGATCACCTGATCTGAACGCATGTGGCATTTGGCTCTGCGGATATCTAGAAGAAAGCGTTTTCCAGGGACACCTTCGGTCTCTACCTGGTCTGATGGCCAGTAAACAGGAACACATTGCTCAGATGCCACCGTAACAGCTACGGCCAACTTTTGATCACGTCCTTTTACGGATGCAGCATTTCATCAACGTCTGGTGCTCATCCTGAACAAACGGTGCAGGTTGCGGTTGATAATGAAATCAAAATTATGCGTTTCTCACTTATCTGACCTTTCCCCGTCCCTAATCCATTGCATATGAAAACATTCCTATACCTCTTTTATGGATTCACAGCGCCAGATTTGCAGCCGGTGGCCAAAATTTGAACAAGTGTAAATCAGTTCCGCATTAGCAAATCTACCAAGTTTCGCTGCCATGCGATAATTACAGCCCACATTGGACCTCGGTGAGTTGCTGCACTTTAATTATAATCACCTTGGAGAAGAAACTATTATTGCACTCTACTACACTTTCCTCATTCCGATGCATAAGTACTCGATCATGCGATACCTTACAGCATATGAAAAATCGGGAATCACATTTTATGAGTGTTTCTGTGGCCATTTGACTTCAAAAGCTTGCCTCCTGAACAGATAGCGGTCCCTACCTGTGAATTAAACAGCAGAACAATTTCACTCACAGTAACACGTCTACGTATCAACAGATTCACAATTTCGGTCTATATATTGTTTGTGTTTTATTTTCTTCTTTTTTTATATGGGACAAGTTACCACTACCGGGGCTGTGACATTGCTGACGCAGCAGAAATACGGAAACAGACTGTAGGAACAGCGATCTCGATTACCATACAACCAATCCCGGTACCAGGTCATCTTCTTGGTCTACATGGTGGGAAGAGATGGCTTACGTGGAAAAACAGCGGGAGACTAACTGCAACAAATAAATACTGCCCGTTTCACCTATACAGTATCTGTCACCACCTACAGCCAGCTACAAGACGTGTTCCAGGCCAGTCATCGAACTGAAATGTTTCATCTACCTGTTGATACTACACTGAAAAGCCAAAGAAACTGGCACACCTGCCTAATATCGTGTATGGCCTCCGCGAGTACGCAGAAGTGCCGCAACGCGACGTGGCATGGACTCGACTAATGTTTGAAGTAGTGCTGGAGGATAGAGGGAATTCACACCATTAATCCTGCAAGGCCGTCCATAAAACCGTAAGACTATGGGTGGGGGGGATGGAGATCTCTTCTGAACAGCACGTTGCAAGGTACCCTAGATATGCTCGGTAATGTTCCTGTCTGGGGAGTTTTGGGACCAGCGAAAGTGTTTAAACTCAGAAGATTATTCCTGGAGCCACTCTGTAGCAATTCTCTGACGTGTGCGGTGTCGCATTGTCCTGCTGGAATTGCCCAAGTCCGTCGGAATACACAAGGACATGAATGGATGTAGATGATCAGAGAGGATGTGTCACCTGTCAGAGTCGTATCTAGACGTATCAAGGGTCCCACATCACTCCTACTGCACACGCCCCGCACCATTACACAGCCTCCACCAATTTGAACAGTCCTCTGCTGACATTCAGGGTCCATGGATTCATGAGGTTGTCTCCATATCATTACAACACGTTCATCCTTTCGATACAATTTGGAAAGAGACTCGTCCGACCAGTTAACATGTTTCCAGTCATCAACAGTCCAGTTTCGGTGTTGACGGGCCTAGGCGAGGAGTAAAGCTTTTTGTCGTGCAATCATCAAGGGTATACGTGTCGGTCTTCGGTTCCAAAAGCCCATATCGATGATGTTTCGTTGAATAGTTCGCACGCTGACATTTGTCGACGGCCCAGCACTAAAATCTGCAGCAATTCGCGGAAGGATTGCACTTCTGTTACGTTGAACTACTCTCTTCAGTCGCCGACCGTTGTGGCTGATCGGTTCTAGGCGCTTCAGTCCGGAACCGCGCTGCTGCTACGGTCGCAGGTTCGAATCCTGCCTCGGGCATGGACGTGTGTGATGTCCTTAGGTTCGTTAGGTTTAAGTAGTTCTAAGTTCTAGGGGACTGATGACCATAGATGTTAAGTCCCATAGTGCTCAGAGCCATTTGAACCAGCCAGCTAACAATGTTACTTCACCTCAGCTGACACCTGCTCGATGGGACAATGCCACACTCTGGCCGTCCAGTGAGGCTACATATTGACTTAAGCACACTTCTGCGACTGATATCAGCCTACATATAGAGGTGCTGACCGCCAACGGGAAACACTATGACTGTTACACTTTTTGCGCGGAATAAATAAACCCATGTAACGGCTGTTCCTCTGACTTTCCGTCAGACATCCACCTGCCTCCTTGAAACTGCCGCCCTGCTAGTCAGCACAACCACTAGCGGGATACCTAATCTCACCCGTCGTCCTCACCCCCCGCTTTACAGGAATAATATATCAGTTGACTAGGCAGCATACTCTATTTTGTTAGACACGGTGGAAGGCATTGATAAACGAAGTGCAGCCAGTCAGTATTTTTTGTGACTTGACATAGGCTTTTCCTGAGTGGACGAAAATATATTTCCAAATAAATTTGAAGGAGGAGGAGGAGGAGATTAGTGTTTAACGTCCCGTCGACAACGAGGTCATTAGAGACGGAGCGCAAGCTCGGGTGAGGGAAGGATGGGGAATGAAATCGGCCCCGCTCTTTCAAAGGAATCATCCTGGCATTTGCCTGAAGCGATATAGGGAAATCACGGAAAACCTAAATCAGGATGGCCGGAGACGGGATTGAACCGTCGTCCTCCCGAATGCGAGTCCAGTGTGCTAACCACTGCGCCACCTCGCTCGGTAAATAAATTTGAACATCATGGAACTGAGAGTAGAGCGAAAACCTGTTTTTGCCCATATCCAGGCAGTTTCGTACTTGAATGCTTTGGACCGCTTGATGGTGTTATGATCTGGGTTTTCCTTGATCATTCCAAGTGAAAGTCGGCATGTTTCTTACTTATTGGTAACGACTGACAACCTACTCCTTTTCTAAGTGCTATGAAGCATTTTACGAGGGGCTTTCAGGAAGGAATGCAACACATTTTTTTTCTGAAAGCAGGTTGGTTTCATTCCTGATTCCAGTACCTCATATTATTACCCACTCTTTTGTCTAGATGATCTTCAATCAATGCGACAGCTTCACGCCACCTCAGTGGGAGAGACTGTACGCCTGCATGGTATCACTCCACTGACCGACGCCAGAGCCAACGTCTTGCTGCATCATTAACATCCTCATCGTCCACCTGCTGCTTCCCGCGGAATGCATCCTTCATTGGGCCAAACAGATGGAAGTTGGAAAGTGAGAGATCTGGGCTGTAGGGGGGATGAGAAACCCAGTGCCCACACACCTTTGAGCATTCCAACTGGTACACAAATGTGTCACCACTACCAACAGAGACGTCCAATTGAGCAAAGGGGTGTTTGATTGTGATCCGTCGATCACCTCGAATGAGAGTGTCCGCACGTTCCAACACTGTAGGAGGCACAGCTGTGTGCGCTCGTTCTCCACGCGGGAGATCGGACAGGTTTGCGCGACCTTGTTGCGATGAGGGACAGACGCTTCGCCCAGCGACTCGCCATGTTTTTGTTCATTTCCAAGTCTCCGTAAACATTCTGCGAGCGCCTATGAATATCTGCGATGCTCTGGTTTTCCGCCAAAAGAAACGCAGCTCTCTACTTGGAACGCATCTTCGTTACAGACGGCATTTCTACGTATAGCGCCTCCACCTATCGGAACTTCGTGAAACTAACTATAGGGGCTGAAGCGGGAGAGTCAACGATGTTCCGTAACAATTTCAGCATTTTCTGCATCCTAAACTGGCAGAGAAAAAAAGTGTTGCATTAGTTACGTCCCTCGTATATTGAACTAAATTCTTAAGATCTTTGTTATTCTTATACTTTTTTTTCCATTTCCGTATTTCAAAGTTAAATTTTTGAATACTTGGATTTTTTTCTCTTGTAAACTTCTGTATGTCTTATGACAGGTTTTACGAACGTCTGTCACTATCTGTTTTCAAAACCCCTCTGAGACAAAAATCCTGTAGACAATTTACAATTATACATGAAGATAGTAACTAATCTCGAAAGAAGAGAAACGACTGATGACCGTGCAGCTTCTCTAGAATGAATGATAACTAATTGAAACCCTCAGCTGCCGACAGGTGTTGTTGATATACCTCGATGGGGACAGCTGAAAATGTGTGCCCCGACCGGGACGCGGACCCGGTATCTCCTGCTTGCATAGCAGACGCTCTAGCCATCCTTTCTTTTCTTTTTGCATTTATGTTCGTAGTTGATCGTTGTGTTTGGTCGTTGCGGACGTCACATGACATCCGTTCAAGTTCGTTGTTGATCCTTTCACTCAGTGTTTTCTTACAGAGGCCAACCAGCTCTCTGACCGAACACGCTGAGCTACCATGCCGGCTCCATCCGAGCCACTGTTCCCGAAAGAACAGATACCACTGACGACCGTGCAGATTCTCTAGAATAAATGATAATTAATTGAAACCTTCAGCTGTCCCCATCGAGGTATATCAACAACACCTGTCGGCAGCTGAGGTTTTCAACTAATTATCATTTAGTTTACAATTGTTTTGCTGTTACCGTGCCGATTAGGACAGGTCGCTACTCCTCTCTCAACTTCTTATTACAACAACGACTCTTATCCAACAGTCCAGCAGCAGCAGCAGCACAGTATTTTACCTAAGCACATAGAGGCGTTGATGGGTCAGGTACGATTTCGGATGTAAACTACAAATTGAAAAACAAGCAGAACATTTTTCCTTCGCGCGGTTAGGCTGACACTGCCCTGTTAGCGACCGGCCGGAAGTTGGGCAAGCGCTGTCCCCCCCCCCCCCCCCCCCCTCCGACGCATGACACCACTCCACACCTGTGGAACAGGATTCCATATCAGGCAGGCTGCGTCGTTGCCGACACGCCGAAAATGAATTTTTCTCTTTTGAGAAGGTGTCGGGTTAATTACGAGAAACTGTGAACGCTTTGTTCCGTTAGCATGGCTTCAGCCTGGCTTTCACAACAGATTTAAGTTTTCATGTACGTCGCCGTCCCCACTGATGAAACTGCACACCTTGAACATCATCTTGACTGGAAACTACTCTCATGTCCCAGACGACCGGTTTCAAGCTCTGCTATGGAAGTAACGTTTGTTGCCAGTATCTGGCTTATTATCAGTGTATTAGTGCCAACTAAAAATTTTTTTTCTAAGCCACATTGATGAAGGTAGTCTACGTCAGTTGTACCTTTTGTTGTATTGGCTATAATGGCAGGCCATTCAAAACTGCGTTTTAAACCAAAATCAACATCCAATAACTCTGATCCAATTGCAGGATGGAGTTTGCAGTCTGCCTCTTTAACCTTATCCTTGGGACACGCTGGCATAACAGAAACGTCAGCACCGTTGTCAACTAGGAAACGTAACCCTGAAGTTTTATCTCTAATAAGCAACCTATGTTGGCTGCCTGGTATAACTGTTGCGGCAGAACACTCAGCCGCTACCGTGTATGCTGATTGGAGTTTCCCTCACCAATAGATTGGCAAGGTTGGACACACTTCTCAGGTCTGCATTTTGAGCCATAACGAAAATCAAAGTAGTAGTTCGTGTTGCGGCCTCTGCTACAAGAACATCATCGCTTCCTAGTTCTGGATTTTGAAGCTCTTCGATTCTTACCAAAACGACTTTCACTGACATAAAAGAAACGCACGCCACGGGGGACAATTCCATTGAAGTTGATTGAGTTCCTGAGAGCACTGCATTTCCGTCTTACTGTCAGCCACTTACTCTAGTTTGCCCACATTTTCTTCGGAAATTATTAAAATATTTCGGCCGTTATCAAGAAGTTTACCTAGACAGAGAGACTTTAAAATTTTATCTGAAACGTTCGTTCCTCCATAACCTTTCATTTTCGGAAGCAAGTGATTTGGTTTCATGCCACCAATTAGTTGCTTGACTTCTTCACTTTCCTTAAAGTCATTAACAGTCTCTCTTTAGCTAACGAAATTGGTTTCTTTCGTCACTGTTCATAAGATCCCATATATTTTTGACAAATCGGGACTCCAGCTGTGGCAACAAGTAGTTGAGTTTGGTTGCTTCAGTCGGTATTTCCGCGATTCTGATTTGTGCTTCGATCTGATAAAACCATTTATCAGGCTTTTCAGCACAGAACGGAGGACGTTTCACACTAACTTTGTTCATTTCTATTTTAGTTCCACTTTTTGGGGTATTACTGTTCATGTTATCTTCCATCATATTTGTCTCTTGTTTAGATCACGTCGGAGACATGAGGTGATGACCCTGTAATACAATTAAACACGAAATACACTCTCTTAAATTCAAAATACTATTTGAAAACTTCCATTTTTTTTACAAAGACAAAACTCACACGCTTCCGACAGAACAATTTATATCTAGACCTTCTCTTACACTGTGCATTTAAAATGTCATTTGATTTAAAAGAAAAAGAAAGTCAACGCAAAGAACTATTTACAGAATTGTAGGTTGTGAACATGAGCATAACCCTACAGGCTGTTCGAGCATGGAATGGCAAAGAAAAATCCTGAAGGTGGTTCAAATGAAACCTCTGCCAGCCACTTAACTGTGAATTGTAGAGCAGTCATATAGATGTAGATATAGATTAAAACTTTTTATAGGCCAGCCGTTGTTTTACCTCAGTTCCTGACTGACGATGGTATTTTTTGCGCTAGACGAGGTAACAGATATTGTTATGAGCTACTTTCTCAAAGAGAAAAACGTGCAAGTGTTGCAAAAAGCTTTACTGAGGTAGTGACATGTGGCATTTCTGCTGTGAAGATAAATTACTGGCCATTAAAATTACTACACCAAGAAGAAATGCAGATGATAAACGAGTATTCATTGGACAAATATATTGTACTAGAACTGACATTTGATTACATTTTCCCGCGATTTTGGTGCATAGATTCTGAGAAATCAGTATCCAGAACAACCACCTCTGGCCGTAATAACGGCATTGATACGCCTGGGCATTGAGTCAAACAAAGCTTGGATGGCGTGTACAGGTACAGCTGCCCATGCAGCTTCAACACGATACCACAGTTCATCAAGAGTAGTCACTGGAGTATTGTGACGAGCCAGTTGCTCGGCCACCATTGGCCAGACGTTTTCAGTTGGTGAGAGATCTGGAGAAAGTGCTGTCCAGGGCAGCAGTCGAACATTTTCTGTATCCAGGAAGGCCCGTACAGGATCTGCAACATGTACAGGATCTGCAACATGCGGTCGTGTATTATCCTGCGAAATGTAGGGTTTCGCAGGGATCGAATGAAGGGTAAGGCCACGGGTCATAACACATCTGAAATGTAACGTCCACTGTTCAAAGTGCCGTTAATTCGACCAAGAGGTGACAGAGACGTGTAACCAATGGAACGCCATACCATCACGCCGGGTAATACGCCAGTATGGCGATGACGAATACACGCTTCCAATGTGCGTTCACCGCGATGTCGCCAAACACGGATGCGACCATCATGATGCTGTAAACAGAACCTGGGTTCATCTGAAAAAATAACATTTTGCCATTCGTGAACCCAGGTTCGTCGTTGTGTACACCATCGCAGGCGCTCCTGTCTTTGATGCAGCGTCAAGGGTAGCCACAGCCATGGTCTCCGAGTTGATAGCCCATGCTGCTGCAAACGTCGTCGAACTGTTCGTGCAGATGGTTGTTGTCTTGCAAACGTCCCCATCTGTTGACTCAGGGATCGAGAAGTGGCTGCACGATCCGTTACAGCCATGCGGATAAGATGCCTGTCATCTCGACTGCTAGTGATACGAGGCCGTTGGGATCCAGCACGACGTTCCGTATTACCGTTCTGAACCCTCCGATTCCATATTCTGCTAAGAGTCATTGGATCTCGACCAACGCGAGCAGCAATGTCGCGCTACGATAAACCGCAATCGCGATAGGCTACAATCCGACCTTTATCAAAGTCGGAAACGTGATGGTACGCATTTCTCCTCCTTACACGAGGCATCACAACAACGTTTCACCAGGCAACGCCGGTCAACTGCTGTTTGAGTATGAGAAATCGGTTGGAAACTTTTCTCATGTCAGCACGTTGTAGGTGTCGCCACCAACGCCAATCTTGTGTGAATGCTCTGAAAAGCTAATCATTTGCATATCACAGCATCTTCTTCCTGTCGGTTAAATTTCGCGTCTGTAGCACGTCATCTTCGTGGTGTAGCAATTTTAATGGCCAGTAGTGTAGTTGAATAAAAGTATAGTTTGCACGCGTATTGTGGAGAAACTAATGTACTGTGTCAGAAAGTGAGAATCAGTATAACGAGGCTGCAGTAGTAGAAGTCGCGGAGAAAAATATCGAGACGGATAGCGAAAGTACTTTAAAGTCGTTCGAGCTGGAAACTGAAACAGACGTGGCTAAAAGGGAGGTAGATGCAGATTCAGAAATCACGAAATTCCGGAAATTAGTGCAATATAATCTCATTTCGTTGACGACACAGGGGAAGTGAAAAACATTAGTACACCAAATTTGTGCCTGTGGCAAGATAATTAAAGGAAATAAGATAGAACGAGAATCTACGCAGAGAAGTATTGGAGACCAAAGAGGTTTGGATATGTAGCCGCTCCTGGCAACACTATGGCTAAAATACTTGCTAATGTAGCTAAACTGGAAAAAAAGATAGAAGCAACTCAGCTAGAACGGAGAAAAAGGTAGATAAAAACGCTACACATCTTGCTAAGACGTTCGAGGAAAAAGCGGCCGACATGAGACAAGTAGAAACTCAGATTAATTTGTATTCTTGGATGATTAACATGCTTAACTGAACAAAATTACACAAAGACACACATTTCATTACTTACTTAATGTACTATATATGTATTTACTGAGTTTTTACTGTATGCTTGTCATTTATCCAATTTAGACACACCTTTCATTACTTACTTAATGTACTATATATGTGTTTACTGAGTTTTTTCTGTATGCTTGTCATTTATCCAATTTGTGTCATATTTTGCATTTCACGATTGGTTAACCTTTTGGTACTAATAATGATATGTCTGTGTGGATTTCAGTAACTTAATTCAAGTCAGGCTGTAAATTGATATAATCCTTTAAAGTGTGAATGGGTTATAGTGTTGCACTACTGAAAAATGTAGCTAAGTCGCAGTCTTGGGTCTAATGTTTTGATGTTTAGCGTTGCCTTCTGACCTAGATTGGGTATTTGTTAATGTCGTGGGACTCGAAGCTGTTATTTTTGACAAAATTGGATTATATATAACTATTAAGGACGGCGATGTAAGGATACCATGGTCTATGCCCTTGCCGGCAAACTGACCAGTAGGAGGTGCTAGCTGTCGAGCCTTAGCGTCCAGAACTTTCTGGCGGGAACGGTATTGTCGTTTCGCGAAGACAATGCGAGTCAGTAGAGAAGAGGTGAGATAGAAGGTGGGGGGGGGGGGGCAGATTCAGTTGAGTGAACATTTAAACAAACAACTGTTAGCCATAAATATGCGAAGGTGAATTATAAAGTCCCTAGCAGCGCATTGTGGGAGCTTTTTCGTTGGAATAGAAATGTTTGATCGCCCGTGACTGTTTTGGAGTGAATGATTTTAAAATACGTCAGTTTCGTAAAAGGAATGAGTGTGATTCTGTCAGAATTCAGTTAGAATTGTTTTCCATTGCTTGAAGGTGAATAAATTAAGTTAAAGAACGTGACCCCTTTTTTCAGAAGAGCCGTAGAAGTTCTTATAGTTAATTTTTTAGTAAATAATTACAATTACTCTAAGTACAGTTAGGCTACAGTCTAGTTTTGTATGTGGTTGTGACTGAAGTAAGTCTCTCACACAATTGGCAAATTAGAATCACCGTCAGCTCTGTTAAAAGTGCGGAATGAGAGCCTCCAAGAATATACGTGGAACATTTGTGTTTAGCAAATTTTCTTTTATATTCTGAGAGTATATGAGTGACGATGTGATGATCTGTTTCCAATTAATTACAGAGCAGTGCAGTTGTCTTTTTATTGAATGCTTGATATGTGAAACTGGAATACATATGTATCCTTTCACTATGACAGGTTGAACTATCACACGCCCAGAACAGTGGAATTTTACTGTCGTAATCTGTTGGTCAGTGAACGCAATCAGAACATGTGTATTATGGCGCCAGTATGCCTTTTGTACTAGAACATTGACAATATTCGGGAGTATTTATGTTGGACCCTTATTAGAAGTGGCTCACCCAAGCCAATTTATCAGAACTAAATTTACTGACGAACTTAAGCGCTCGGAAGTTAGAACTGTTTTAGTTAAAACCAAACACTCAGCACAAATTAACGGACCTGCTGCAGTCTCTGGGGATCTCGCAGCCAACGATTTCATGTGACCCTTTTTCCATTTGCTAAGGATTTCACCTTCTGCAGTGTTATGAATTCACGGCTATTACTAAACGTTGTTCATATTTATTCTGCGTGCATCGTAAGTAATAGCGAAAACTGATAGGTGGTAGTGTACGATAACAGAAATAAAACCATCTGAATTAACGTGGGTCCACAAATGAACCATCTGCAAAGTAATTGCAACATGTGGTTAAAGATGCCACTGACTTCAGTGTGAAATTTTGTCTTAGTACAAATCTATTTGAAATGTTATCATTTAGATTAAGTCGCAATCTAATTGGCTTGAATGTCACACATGGACCATGATTAGGGAATGTTGTGAATGCATGATAGGGCACCGTCACATTTTACCGCTGATGCAAAATGACATTTAACATGTCAGTATGGCCCTAGATAGATTAATCGAGCAGGGTCTGTACCTTGGTCACCAAGATCATCTGATCTTAAACCTATGTATTAGAAGTAGAGTATCAGCTCTGGTTCATGGCCAGATAACGATATAATCTCAAGATCACCGCCCATTCATCTTGGGCAGTCGTATGTCAAGATAATCTTCCGCTCATGCCTCTCGAACAGTCGTGTGAAGTAAAAATGGAGGATAAATGAAGGTCGCCCGTCCACTGTGGATATAACAGCTCATTTTCAAAGTGAACTTCCCCGTTTTCTCTCTAGGCCAATAGGATGGCTTAAAAATGGCGGGGAAACAAGTTCTCCCGTCTCCCTCGGCCGTTTTTCACTATTCCAGTAGTGTAAGTCTCGTCATTTGAGCACAGAACACCATAACAGAAGAAGCATCATCATGAAGCGCCAGCAGAAAGCAGCCATCACCTCCAGACACAATAAGAAGACTGTCACATTCAAAAGTAAATATTAGTCCATCCGTCTCTTTCATTAATATTCATTTGGTAATATTGTTTGTTATCAGGAAAAGCAAAAGATGCCTTAATCATGTTAGTAGGTTAGAAAATTTAAAAAGAGAAATTAATAGGTTCAAGGTAGATGTAGAGGGAATTCGATTCGGTTTCAGCAGGAACAGGTCTTCTGGTCTGGTGAGTACGGAGTTATAACTACAATATGAAATGGGGTAATAAGAAGTACGTCTTATGATGCGTAAGATAACAGGATTGCGTTAAGTTGCCACAACCAGTGCAGTGAACTCATTGTCATAGCCAAGATAACACTCACCACAGTATTACAAATTAATATGCCAACTAGCTCAGCAGATGATAAAGAGAATGAAAAAATGTATTAAGGGATAAAAAAACTATCCAATTAGTTAAGGGAGAGGAATATTTAATTGTGATGGTGGACTGGAATTCGGTATTAGGAAAGGAAGAAAAGGAAAAATAGTGGGTGAATATGACCTGTGGGAAAGGAATGAAAGAGGAAACAGTCTGGTGGAATTTTGCACAGAGCATAATTTAATAACCGCTAATACTTGTTTTAAGAATCATTAAAGAACGTTATATACATAGAAGAGACCTGGAGACACTCGAATGTTTCAGATCGATTATATAATGGTGAGATAGACATTTTTGGCGTAAGTGTAGATATTTCTATTGGTGACTGAGAATGGTGTACTGAACAACATTACATCAATATTGCAGACTAACATTTATGGCTATTGTAAGTCGTATGTCTTAAGGTTGGGTAGTACCTGCAAAGTAAAATGTGGAAAAAGAAGCCATTAATGCTTATTTCCCCTTGGCAGCAGGTCAGGTGTTGAAGTGGGGATGTGAGGAGACAAAATTGTTAATTCGCATTGACAAGCGTAGTCCATTTAGTGATGCAGTTATGAGCATACAGAAAACATCAGGTAGTAAATTATGTGGTGTGTTTGCGGGAAGACTGTTCGATGCAGAGAAAAAATAGCCAACACACTAATGTGTATACATATTAAGGTACCACATATAAAAATATATGCACTTATACCTGTTATTCGCTGTATAATACAACTTTATTTTGCTCGAATTTTCGTAGACGACTTGAATATTAAGATTAGCAAGCAAGTTGCGTGCATTTTATTAAGTTATACAGACAATTTAGAAGAGTAAATATTTAGTTTCAAGGTCCATAGAACCTGAAAGTGTGGTACACCTTTCATAAACGAGTTCTGCTAAACCTAAAATTTTTTTCAGTAGTGCCAATATGCAAGCACCATGTATCTTAATAAGACAATTTAGATACTGGTCTACTTAGGTTGACGCTTCATTGTGTTGCAAAGTACGTGAAATCTTACATATAGTACAATAAATTGTAAACAATTTTGTCAAAGATTTTTGTTTTTGAGTTATCGACTAGTCTTTGTATATATCACACTTCTGTCGCCATCCTTGGTCATCTTGTGAGTGTGTCTGAAAAAAGTAAATCGATCTGCAGTTTAGGTGACATAATAAAACACCTTCTTCCTTCCTAAAGTAGAAGTGATAAAACATCTCCTTCCTTTCTAAATCCTCGGGCATGGATGTGTGTGATGTACTTAGGTTAGTTAGGTTTAAGTAGTTCTAAGTTCTAGGGGACTGATGACCACAGCTGTTAAGTCTCATAGTGCTCAGAGCCATTTGAACCCTTTGAACCTTTCTAAATTCGTGTTGTGTGGTGGTATCTTTATTAGATGTTGGTCAAGTAGGCTGCAGTTTTTAGAGAGCTATAGTTCCATTCACAGTAGTTTGTCCAACCATTTGTTATACTAGCCATCGTTTTCTTTTTTAGTGATGCATTTGATGCATTATCTTAATTTCCCTTCTGAATTGGTGATGACGTACACAGCATCAGGTTGAACACACTTTATGTATTCAGATACAGTTGTAACATAAACATTACACTTGATTGCATTGCTGACGCCTTTTTTCCGAAGTTTTAGAATGTTATGACATTTGATAAGCACCATAAATGAGGTAACACATTTAATTTAAGCCTTACTCTATGGACAATATTTTTTACTTAATCTCAGCTAGGTCTCAATCATCTGCAATAACTGTCATTGATTACATTTTTCTATTGGCAGACTGTCTTCTCCCTCCCTCCTCTGCAACATATTTTAGAGTTAACAGTCATGTTTTATTGGCACCAGTCGGACGGATATGTCTGTATGTAGAAAATAACATTATGATAGATGACACAGACATTACACTTTTTTCCATTATTGATGCTTTTTGCTGACATTTGAGAGTATTGTTACTTTTGATAAGAATCACTGATGTGGAAAATCATTAATTTGTTGCATTTTTCACCGAGTGTGGTCCATAAATCGAACTTTGAATACTGCCATCTACTGGCGAAGACAAACAACGGAATATTAAAACTGTAGTTGATTTTATTTCGTGTTTTTGAACTTTTGTAGAACAGTATTTAAATTGAAATTCATCTTTGACAATTGAATATTACTAATTCGTGAATTACATTACATAAGCATGAGTTGGCTCTTAACAGTTTATGAAGGGTATGGTTTATACTCATTCTCATATTAAGCTGTATAAAGAAGCATTGGTGTTTATGTATTTGGCGATAGTATGTTTCATACCCATTCTCACATTCCATGAAGTTTACCTGACTGTTTAGCAGGCCTCATGTGGATAGGCATGCAAACAGCGTTGGGGTACTTAATGTAGAATTCATAATCATGATTTTACACCAATTTGGCGTAAACATTGCATTTTTGCGTTGTTGAAGAGTTTTTCTAGACTTGGAAAGAATATTGTGAAATTTGAAAAGGATCATAGATATCAAAAATTATTCATTGATGGCTTTGTTGTGTCATATACATCATATGGTACATTGAAGAAACATTTAACGTTTTTACCAATGCAGACATCTGTTGGTGACAGTAAGAAACAGAGGCATAAATTAGAATTAGATTTTACTTCGCATTTTTAAGAATTTTTCGGATATTATTTGAAGTAAAACTCATGTTCAACAACTATTTATTACAAATTTGTTAATTATGTTGGATAAACAAAGGCTGGTTTTTAACTATTTTGCAGAGTATTTTATATACTCGCTCTAGGATTCTATAGAGAAAGATATACAGCTTCTGATGAAATTTATCTATGCAGCTGGTCAGCAGCCTAGATGGGGCTACACTGTGATTGGCTCTTTCATTTTAATCTCAGCTAAAATTTTAGGCTTGATTGGAGAAGAAGGTATGGAGGTGGCACATAATGCAGTGTGTGTTTAAGCAGTTCAGTATCGCGGAAATAATTCAACAAGGTGTCATTTTTAATACTGCACTCTCATTGGAAAGAGGAGTGTGGGGTGGAGGTGGGGGTGGTATAAGGCACAAGTAAGCTAGTTTCCCTGCTTGGATTTCCAACTGGCTGTTTCATGTTTAATACTTCATTGTGGTTTGTTGTAGACAAAGAGAGGAGGAGCATATTAAATTCCCCATTATTAGCTATTTTATTTTCTAATACTTCACTGTGATTGGCTAGAAATGGGGGACTGATAGAGGGTTTTTTTAATTTCCTTCCCACACAAGTGCTTGCTTTCTGACGTCTTGAAATTTTTGTTTTTCTGTTTAATTTTTTTTATTTTTTCACTGTGAGTGATTGGAGATAATGGGGATGAGAGGGGAAGGAATGGGGCTTCCCACTGATAAGGATGATGATGCCACTGATAATAGTGATGGAATCACTGATGATGCCACTGCACCTGATTCTGTGTGCAGGCAACCTCTGTGCAAAGGTTAATGTGCTCTGGTATATACATAGCATTACTACTGAGATCTGCCTCCTAGTGGTCACGTTTGATCAAGAAATTCTCATAGTGACCAATACTCCAATTAATGGCTCATGGGTTCCCTACGAGGGTGCAACATAGCTGAGTGCTGCATTTTTGGAGGCAAATGGGAGTACTGTGTCGCCAGTTGTCTCCACACAAACCATTTTGACTTCTAAGCATCCATTATGAAAAACAATACAAACCCACCAGCGCCATTGAGGATGCAGGCAAGAAAACATCTGAAAAGAACCTGCGTCAATCATGCTGGGTTTCTTTACCAATGACTACAAGATTTGTCTAACATGTGGAGGAGCCAGGTACCAATGCATGTCTCAGGCATGGAGTCCCACAGAAAATACAGACAGATGTCAGTCGGCTCTCATTGCTGTTGAGTGTGCAATATGAGGACATGCAACGATGCACGAAAGGTTTCATGATCCTCCAGCATATTGTACAGCTCTACTGTCGAAATTTTGGTGGTGAGCTTGCCTTTCAAGATGATTATGCACCAGCACGGCATGTCCACCTATTCAACACCTTCCTCCAAGAGATATCAGTCAACTGAATGCAAATACTAGCAGTATCTGCTGTCACGAACCCTACCTGAGCATGCTTAGAACCAGTTGAAAATTATTGTGCAGCATCGCAGGAATCCTTGTAACATCCCCATTAATCTCAGGACGGCCACAATAGAGGAGTGAGACACATTTAAGCGTCTAAATCGCGACCACCTTGTGAATAACATGCCAAAAAAAATCCAGGCTCGTTACAGTGATATGCAGTGTTGAATGTTACTGCAAAGCGCCATTGAGGTTCAAGCTCTAATCAAACTGACTTGACACTGACACGCACTGAGTGCAAGGTAACGAAAGGAAGGGTTGATCCCAACATGTGGTGTGCCCTGATCAAACGTTAATAATTTCTTAGTAATGAAGGGGACTATCAGTTACTGTAATGAAGCAAGTGTTACACGTCACACACATTTACTAACTGTAAATTCAATTTTTACTCAAAACACAAATACCATCATAAGAGAATGAGTGCATATACCCTTACGAACATGTGATAATTTCGGATCTTGGAAAGAATTGACTGGAAAAAATCTCATAGGACAGTCCAAACATACAACAAATCTTGTTAACTGGCTACTGATCCCACAATTAAATTAGTGGTGATGATAGCATTGGAAGGTTACTGAGTAAAGAGAAACAGAATCGTGAAGATCAAAACCATGATCGAGAGGTCACCAGATAGCATGGGCCTTAAGTCTAAAGAACGATGGGAACTGCCATTTTTTCAGGAGCTTAAAAATTTTGTATTGTTAGTTAAATTTCTTTTGATATTGTATATTCCAATCTCACGTCTCGGAAAAATGTTCCAAACATAAAGGGCAGACAGATTATAATAAACATGTAATAAGTAAATTTATGGCAGTAAACTCATGAATGAATGCAGAATGACTGTAGAAGAACATGTCATGATTCAGGTGTTCCTCTACCCTCGTACTCTTATTAGTTCGCTTGTACAGACAATTGATGGTTATTTTATTTTGTACTGGATGAGATAATACTATAAGAATTACCCCATCCTAGTACAAAATAGTTCATTAGGTGAGGGTAATGTAAGGTGGCTGTAATTTCGCACCTTACAAGCACTAATCTACATACTTTGCTGCGACTACAACCACAATTAGGTATCATTTGATAGGTTGTACATCGTATATATGAATATTTAAAGAGACTGACATTGTCACGTATGCCTTGTAAATAATTGTTAACGCTTTTGGTTGATAGATAGGTGATGGAGTGTCTTTGTTATCAAAACGGCTTAATGAATGAGTTTAAGAAACTTCAACATCGCAGCGCGTCAGCAATCGTTAGTTAATATATTAAAAAACTAGAAACCCGCCTCGATTGCGTAAAAAGCACCTAGTGTTAACCTAGGTTTCGGCGTAGATAACTACACCTTCTACCGAACAATAAAACCCACAAGTGCCTAAGAAGACCTTTCTCAATGATTAAAAGAACACAATAGCTGTACATTTATAAACGAATAAAAGGGAAAACACAAACAGTACATGTGTACAAAGTCTAAACCACTACTTAACTTAATGGTGTAACCTCCACCTCACACCGGCCTATGTTCGATGGGCCATGACACGCGGGTCATAGGCCGTTGTGAGGTGGAGGTTACGCCATTACGTTAAGTAGTGGTTTTTTACGCAATCGAGGCGGGTTTCTAGTTTTTTAATATAATGAATGAGTGCCTATACTAGTATAGATTGGAACGCCAGTGGAGATGAAACGGCAAGCGGAACTCAAGCCCAGGGTGGAAGGCCCGCACAGGTGTGTTGGTCCCGCTTAAACACAGGAAGCAGCAAGACGGACGTTGGGACACCTGAGCGCTGGGGCACAATAGAGTCGCGGCCGGCCTGTATTGCAGCGGGATTGGAAGGATAACCGGGAACTCTGCAAATCTTGGACGCAGCTGAGAAGAACGAGGAAGCGCCACCTCAGAAATCATGCAAGCTGGGTTATTTCCAAGGATTTTTACTCAGAAGCGCTTTTGGATGATAGATAGGTGATAGAGTGTCTTCGTTATCAAAACGGCTTAATGAATGAGTTTAAGAAACTTCAACATCGCAGCGCGTCAGCAATCGTTAGTTAATATATTAAACAACTAGAAACCCGCCTCGATTGCGTAAAAAGCACCTAGTGTTAACCTAGGTTTCGGCGTAGATAACTACACCTTCTTCAGAACAATAAATGCCACAAGTGTCTAAGAAGACCTTTGTCAATGTATAGGTATTCCCTCGCAAACTTCCCGCACTGGACGACAAAAGACTAAAATATGGTTGGTCAGCGTTCGGAAGAATCTGTAGAGAGGGAGAATATTTCGGGGTTTCGAGAATATGATTCGCTTTCTGCATTTACGAGGGAGGGGAGCCGAGTCTTGGTGGGAAGCTAGCAAGGGGTCTTCCGGTTTGATCGCCCATGTTGGACGGTCTCTCAGTACCAGCTTTTGTTGGTACAGGTGGACTTGCCGTCTTTGTTCTCAGGAGATTTTATAGTTAGATCGGTTAGGCACTGTACTGTTGCGAACTTATACGATTCTGGACTTCGCCTCCAGGTTGAAAGTCGTCACTGAGTACGCAGCATTTAGTGATTGAGAGTACTTCTTCTGCCTATACTTACGTTGAGACATTATTTGAACTTCGTCCTTGTGGCTGGAAATTCGAGTTTCTCGTCTGTAGAACACAGAGGGAAGAAGATAGTATTAGAGTGTATTAGTCAGGGGACCGCCTTCTGCCGTCCTAGTGCTTGAAAGAGTTTTATTTTGTGGCTGGAGTTCTTCCATCGTCGGAAGCGTGTACGAGAATCATGACTGCGACGAACCGGACGGAGTACGTACGGTGATATTGCTAATTGCTTCGGCTTATTGGGGCTATAAAGCTAAACAGCTGTGATCACGTTAGTTTATTTCCATTTAATTGCACACCACCGAAGATTATATTTGAAAATAGTGTTTTATAGAGTTTGGTACGTAGATGATGTCAGTCATTTCGCGTTATTTATGTTAGATCGTGTGGCCTTAAAAAGGGATGGAGTTGGGCAATTGACCAAAAATTTTAGTTAGGAAATATAGAAATTTGTAATAAAGGGTTGTTTTTTAATCTTCAATAAATGTATAACAAGAAACAGCGTTTATCATTTAGTAGAATTAGTTGCCTTATTCATTCATTTGAGATTGTAATGTATATGTTAAAGAGCATTAAGAGATCCTAAGATCTGCTTCAGGGGGTAGTCAGACAGGGTCAAAATCATTTTAGTGTTCAATATTTTCCGTTGCGCACATGCATTTTACACCCACCTGGAGTAACATCTTGGAAGTGCACTAATTTTATCTCTAATACCTCTTATATTTTCATGAAATATGCTAATTCCTTCTCTACTTGGAAACATGACGTCCTCTGAAGGTGATTCCCTAGTTAGAGGGACTTCCTTTAAACAGGTATATCTATCAGCTGACTTCAATCTAGAAAAGGTGCACCAACTACTACAGGAATTTCCCCATAAGTGATCCCACCACCGCCCTCTTCACTGCCACCTGTAAGCTTTGCCAGCCTCCACTTCTCTTGTTGCACAAGGGATCAAACAAGCTGCCTCCACAGTGGCGCCTTCATCGTGTAGTGGCTGACACTCATCCAGACTCGTACGAGAAGGAACGCATACTTGAGCAATTTGTAGCCAGTTCACTTTTTAAAGGTCTCCGGCTTGGGCCAAGATCGCTTTTTAAAAGCGTAATTCATAAGTATCTCCGGTGTTTAGAAGATGAGAAATACAGAAAAAAGGTACATGTCAGTAGACAGAACAGTGTTTTTTATATTTTTATACATTAACTCACAGTTTATTTTGACCTGAAGTAAAAATCCTTTGTTATCTTATGCTGTACACACTGAAAACATACGAATTTAACTGTCATCTTCAACTTTTTAGAATATTATATTTTGTAAACAATAGATTGTAACAGTTTCAGCAAATATTTACATATTTGAAAACAACGACATTACATAACCAAGTTTTGACGATGTATTTGCTTTATAAAATTGAAATGATATTGGAGTACATCTTTCTGCGCTACATTTCCCATTTGGGCATCAGTGGTATTAACAGCCCGCTCGAGAGCGTCTTACATATTCCCCACTGGGTTTAAATCTGAGGAGCTTGGTGGTCATGGAAGTACGGTAAACTCATTTTGATGCCCTTCGAATCACGCACGTAAACTGCGAACTGTGTGACACTTTGCGTTATGCTACTGGCAGATGCCATTGTGCTGAGGTAAAACAAACTGCGTGTAGCGGTGGACGTGGTCCCAGAAGATACACGCGTACTTGTGTTGATCCATTGTGCCTTCCAGAACGAAGAGATCACCCAGGCAACGCCAGAGAAAACATTCCTTAGACCATAGCGGACGGAGGGTGTTTGCTCTCAGACGTTTCATGCCGTACACGCCAACGGCCATTTGTCCAATGGTGCATTAAAACTCGATTCATGTGAAAAGACCACCTGTCGCCACTCAGTGGACGTCGAAGACGCCTAAGAAATTTTGGTCTTATGACAAAGCAGTAAGTGGATCAAAACAAAACGTCCAGACATTCTGTGACCAAAATGGTACTGAAACAGAGGATGACAGACTAGAGGCCGAAATAGTAAATGTCTTTTTCCAAAGCTGTTTCACAGAGGAAGACTGCGCTGCAGATCCTTCGGAAGATTGTCACACAGATGACAAAATGGTAGCTATCGAAATAGACGACAGAGGGTTAGAGAAACAATTAAAATCGCTCAAAAGAGGAAAGGTCGCTGGACCGGTTCGATTTTACACAGAGTACGCGTACCGTAGGTCTCTAGAAGAGCGTAGCGTTCCAAAGGATTGGAAAAGGGCACGGGTCATCCCCGTTTACAAGAAGGGACGTCGAACAGATGTGCAGAACTATAGACCTATATCTCTAACGTCGATCAGTTGTAGAATTTTGAAACACGTATTATGTCAGAGTATAAAGACTTTTCTGGAGACTAGAAATCTACTCTGTAGGAATCAGCATGGGTTTCGAAAAAGACCATCGTGTGTAACCCAGCTCGTGCTATTCGTCCACGAGACTCAGAGGGCCATAGACAGGGGTTCCCAAGTACATGCCGTGTTTCTTGACTTCCGCAAGGCGTTCGATACAGTTCCCCACAGTCGTTTAATGAACAAAGTAAGAGCATATGGACTGTCAGACCAATTGTGTGATTGGATTGAAGAGTTCCTAGATAACAGAACGTAGCATGTCATTCTTAATGGAGAGAAGTCTTCGGGAGTAAGAGTGATTTCAGGTGTGCCGCAGGGGAGTGTCGTAGGACCGTTGCGCCGGTCGCGGTGGCCGAGCGGTTCTAGGCACTATGTCCGGAACCGCGTGATTGCTACGGTCGCAGGTTCGAATCCTGCCTCGGGCATGGATGTGTGTGATGTCCTTCGGTTAGTTAGGTTTAAGTAGTTCTACGTTCTAGGGGACTGATGACCATAGCAGTTAAGTCCCATAGTGCTCAGAGCCATTTGAACCATTAGGACCGTTGCTATTCACTATATACGTAAACGACCTTGTAGATAACATCGGAAGTTCACTGAGGCTTTTTGCGGATGATGCTGTGGTATATCGAGAGGTTGTAACAATGGAAAATTGTACCGAAATGCAGGAGGATCTGCAGCGAATTGACGCATGGTGCAGAGAATGGCAATTGAATCTCAATGTAGACAAGTGTAATGTGCTGCGAATACATATAAAGAAAGATCCCTTATCATTTGGCTACAATATAGCAGGTCAGCAACTCGAAGCAGTTAATTCCATAAATTATCTGGGAGTACGCGTTAGGAGTGATTTAAAATGTAATGATCATATGAAGTTGAGCGTCGGTAAAGCAGATGCCAAACTGAGATTCATTGGAAGAATCCTAAGGAACTGCAATCCGAAAACAAAGGAAGTACACTTGTTCGCCCACTGCTTGAATACTGCTCACCAGTGTGGGCTCCGTACCAGATAGGGTTGATAGAAGAGATAGAGAAGATACAATGGAGAGCAGCGCGCTTCGTTACAGGATCATTTAGTAATCGCGAAAGCGTTACGGAGATGATAGATAAACTCCAGTGAAAGATTGTGCAGGAGAGACCCTCAGTAGCTCGGTACAGGCTTTTGTTGAAGTTTCGTGAACATACCTTCACCGAGGAGGCAAGCAGTATATTGCTCCCTCCTACGTATATCTCGCGAAGAGACCACGAGGATAAAATCAGAGAGATTAGAGCCCACACATAGGCATAGCGACAATCCTTCTTTCCACGAACAATACGAGACTGGAATAGAAGGGAGAACCGATAGAGTTACTCAAGGTACCCTTCGCCACACACCGTAAGGTGGCTTGCGGACTATGGATGTAGATGTAGATGTAGAATTGCCCTACTGGCGTCTAAATTTCGGACTTCGTCACAGATGAACAGCAACCAGCATGGGCGGATGAACCAGGCAGCTGCTGCGGAGGACGATACGTAGCAACGTTCGCAGAACTGTAGTTGAGGAGACACTGTTTGTAGCCCCTTGGTTCATGTGGGTGGTCTGTTGCCTAAGAGTCGTACGTCTATTCGCCCGCATACATCTCCACAGTCGTCTTTCACCCCTGTCACCTGAGCACCACAGTTGCTTCGGCGGCAGTTTTGGAAAGCGCCATTTTGCTATGCACCGCATGTTTTAATTACGGCGACATGTGAAGAGTGTACAAACTTAGCCATTTCGGAAATGCTTTCACCCTTGACCCGAAGGCCAATAATCATGATCTTCTGGAAGTTTCTGCACTCCGACAACGACTGCACTGTTTTACGCGTCACGCCAACACACTTTATACAGGGTGGTCCATTGATAGTGACCGGGCCAAACATCTCATGCAATAAGCATCAAACGAAAAAACTACAAAGAACGAAACTCGTCTACCTTGAAGGGGCAATCCAGATGGCGCTATGGTTGACCCGCTAAATGGGGCTGCCATAGATCAAATGGATATCAACTGCGTTTCTTTAAGTAGGAACCCCCATTTTTTACTACATATTCGTGTAGTACTTAAATAAATATGAATGTTTTAGTTGGACCACTTTTTTCGCTTTGTGATAGATGGCGCTGTAATAGTCACAAACATATAACTACGCGGTATCAAGTAACATTCCGCCAGTGCGGACGGTATTTGCTTCGTGATACATTACCCGTATTAAAATGGACCATTTACCAATTGCGGAAAAGGTCGATATCGTGTTGATGTATGGCTATTGTGATCAAAATGCCCAACGGGCGTGTGCTATGTATGCTGCATGGTATCCTGGACGACATCATCCAAGTGTCCGGTCCGTTCGCCGGATAGTGACGTTATTTAAGGAAAGAGGAAGTGTTCAGCCACATGTTAAACTTCAACCACGACCTGCAACAAATGATGATGCCCGAGTAGATGTTTTAGCTGTTGTCGCGGCTAATCCGCGCAAGAATCGGGAATCTAAAAAATGTCGGGAGTTGAGAATGCTACATCAATTGCATGGCGACGACTTTGAACGTCGTATTCAGTTCTGCCACTGGGCACAAGAGAAATTACGGGACGATGACAGATTTCTTGCACGCGTTCTATTTAGCGACAAAGCGTCATTCACCAATAGCGGTAACGTAAATCGGCATAATACGCACATTGGGCAATGGCAAATCCACGATGGCTCCGACAAGTGGAACATCAGCGACCTTGGCAGGTTAATGTATGCTGCGGCATTATGGGAGGAAGGATAATTGGCCCCCATTTTATCGATGACAATCTAAATTGTGCAATGTATGCAGATTTCCTACGTAATTTTCTACTGATGTTACTACAAGATGTTTCACTGCATGATAGAACGACGATGTACTTCCAACATGATGGATGCCCAGCACATAGCTCGCGTGCGGTTGAAGTGGTATTGAATAGCATATTTCATGACAGGTGGATTGGTCGTCGAAGCAACATACCATGGCCCGCACGTTCACCGGATCTGACGTCCCCGGATTTCTTTCTGTGGGGAAAGTTGAAGGATATTTGCTTACGTGATCGACCGACAACGCCTGACAACATGCGTCAGCACATTGTCAATGCATGTGCGAACATTACGGAAGGCAAACTACTCGCTGTTGAGAGGAATGTCGTTACACCTATTGCCAAAAGCATTGAGGTTGACGGACATCATTTTGAGCGTTTATTGCATTTATGTGGTATTTACAGGTAATCACGCTGTAACAGCATGCGTTCTCAGGAAAGTTATGTTCACAAAGGTACGTGTATCACATTGGAACAACCGAAATAAAATGTTCAAACGTACCTACGTTCTGTATTTTAATTTAAAAACCTACCTGTTACTAACTGGTCGTCTAAAATTGTGAGCCATATGTTTGTGATTACTACAGCGCTATCCATCACAAAGCGAAAAATGTGGTCCAACTAAAACATTCATATTTATTTACGTACTACACGAATATGTAATAAAAGTGGGGGTTCCTATTTTAAAAAAACGCAGTTGATATCCGTTAGACCCATGGCAGCGCCATCTGGTTTCTCCCTTCAAGCTAGACGAGTTCCGTTCTTTGTAGTTTTTTCGTTTGATGCTTATTTCGTGAGATATTTGGTCCGGCCACGATCAATCGACCACCCTGCATATCATCCAGTGCTAGTACTGCCACCTGTCATCTGTGACTGGCTACTGCACGTGACGTCGAACATAGGCGGTGGTCAAATTATTGTGACTGGACCGTGTACTTTGTCTTACTCGCTCTACACCTATCGTGCCTGGGACAAGGTGTGTTATTGCTCGTCCAGCTTACGGAGAAATACAGGCAAAGAAAAATACGCGCACTGGGACTTCCCAGCGCGATTCCTCACATAGTAGTAATACAGTTATGTCACTCACTAAATTTCGTTCTGCGCGTATTTCGGGCAGTAAATGGGCGTTAAAGATTTGCAATCTGGTAACACTGTTATCACATGTACGGTACCTATCTCTTTTAGCACATGGAGCAGTGTTGTGCAGTTGGTGCAGTAAACAACATTTTGGATTAGGATGCAGGAGATTGAGGTTTCGATTCTGGGTCGAAGCATGTTTCTTTTTATTTGCTAAAAGTAGTCTGCGCGGTACGGTACCGGTATCTGAAGTCTTAATCGTCATACAGAGACTACAGTGCGTCTTCTACAAAATAATAGCAGTTACGTACTAGGAACACAGAAATGGAAATACAGTCGTTTTCATTGGTCAGTATTTAAAGAAACTTTTAGCACGTCGCGGACGCTAAGTATTTCATACCACTGAGATCTATTAGATTCAAAACTTGTTTTGTGCGTACCATTTCCCAATGGTACTATCGATTAACATCAATTATTATTCTTGCCAAGTTTAGGTTCATTACATTTCGTTAGGGCCTTACGTCACCAGTAGGGTTAGCAAGGTGCTTTGTTAATAATTCCGACTGAACAACTTGGGGGAGTGTGCACGGAAAACAGGTTTGCTATCTAGTGGATGCAATGGGGCGAAACATTTCACTTGCACAACGTGGAAAATGCTTATTTAAAGCTGCAAAAAAAAAAAAAAAAAGATTGTACTTCCGTTTCTCTGTTCGTAGTACGTAATTGCAAATGTTTTGTAGAAGACCCACTGTAATCTCTGTATGACGATTAAGACGCCAGATACTGCACCACGCAGTCTCGACCCAGAATCGAACCCTAGACCACCTACACGCTAACTCAAAACGCTATCCACTGCACCAACTGCAGAGAGTTGGTATACCTGCTGACAGAGATAGTTGCCGTACATGTGATGACAGTATTGCCAGCTTGCCAATCTTTTAAAGTCTATTCACTGCCCAAAATATGCTCATAACGAAATTTTGTGAGAGACATTTTTGTATTGCCAGTATGTGAGGAATCGCACTGCGAAGTCCGAGTGCGCGAATTTTTCTTCACTCCGCATATAGGACACAGACATAAGAATAGCACTGGTTGGTATGTCTACCTATCCTTTTGGTATATCTCCTTATTACTCGCATTTAGGTAGTTTGCTTGGAACGGGCATTCACTACTTCACCGCTAAACAGCCGACCAAAAGCAAAACATGTCGGACTTGTTTATATTTGGCCAGACACGGCGTGAACAACAGCCTTGCCGCAGTGGTAACACCAGTTCCCGTCAGATCACCAAAGTTAAGCGCTGGCGGGCAGGACACTTGGATGGGTGACCATCCGGTCTGCCGAGCGCTGTTGGCAAGTGGGGTGCACTCAGCCCTTGTGAGACAAGACTGAGGAGCTACTTGATTGAGAAGTAGCGCCTCCTGTGCGGCTGATCCCAGCGGAGGTTCGAGTCCTCCCTCGGGCATGGGTGTGGGTTCGTCCTTAGGATAGTTTAGGTTAAGTAGTGTGTAAGCTTAGGGACTGATGACCTTAGCAGTTAAGTCCCATAAGATTTCACACACACAGTAGCGGCTCCGGTCTCGTAAGCTGACATACGGCCGGGAGAGCTGTGTCCTGACCACATGACTCTCCCTATCCGAATCTAGTGACGCCTGTGGGCTGAGAATGACACGGCGGCCGGTAGGTACCGTTGGGCCTTCATGGTCTGTTCTGGTGGAGTTTACTTTTTAGACACGGCGTAAAAATCCGGAAATGTCCTGCTAAAGACGGGCACCTGACAGCCCTAGTCCGGTACACTGTAGTCCACTCGCGTCTTCCATGCCATTCGTGAATTATGAGAAGCCGTCCCCTTGAAATGTGGTCTTTCCAAAAGCGAACCGGCGCCAACCACACGGTCCTTTTAAAGCTCTACCGGATTATTCCGACAGGTTGGAGCGGTGTGAACAGAGCTATCGGCACGTGATCGATGCAAAGTGCTAGGGTAAGGGAGACTTGGCTCTCCCTGTGTACTAAGTGCCTGTTGAGGCCGAACGTGGTGTGAGCGTGGGCGGCGTGATTAGGCGAGGAGGTGCGCCGGCGCGCGGCCCGTACAAGGAGCCACTCACCTGTCGCGCTGACTCACCTTCCACGACCCAGTCTCGACTCAGGAATGGAGTGGAGAAGTTCGCGGTTCACGCCCTGCCACCAGCGGCTGAGTTACTCCCGTGGCAAGGCGGCTCTGCCCTGCTTCGCCGCACTGACAGTCATGTCCTGTTGTCGTTCGTGAGATAGCGGTGTAGGAAAGAGCAGTGGACGATTAAAATTCTTAACGTCATCCCGTCGGTAATGTTGTTACCTGTAGTACACAAAAAGTTATTCGAAAGGAACCGTTTGTGCCCTTGATTTAAAACGGAAGTGATTTCTGGCGTTCCCCAAGGTAGTGTTATAGGTCCTTTGCTGTTCCTTATCTATGTAAATGATTTGGGAGACAATCTGAGCAGCCGTCTTAGGTTGTTTGCATATGACACTGTCGTTTATCGACTAGTAAAGTCATAAGAAGATCAAAAAAACTGCAAAACGATTTAGAAAAGATATCTGTATGGTGCGAAAATTGGCAACTGACCCTAAAAAACAGAAAGTGTGAGTTCATCCACATGAGTGCTAAAAAAAAACGTTAAGTTTCACTTACACGATAAATCTTGTCAAATATAAAAGGCCGTAAATTCAACTAAATACGTAGGAATTACAATTACGAACAACTTAAATTGGAAGGAAGATACAGAAAATGTTGTGGGGAAAGCTAACCAAAGATTGAGTTTTATTGGCAGGATGCTTAGAAAATGTAACAGGTCTACTAAGGAGTCTGCCTACACTACACTTGTCTACATCTACATCAACATACATACTGCGCAATCCACCATACGGTGCGTGGCGGAGGGTACCTCGTACCACAACTAGCATCTTCTCTCCATGTTCCACTCCCAAACAGAACAAAGGAAAAATGACTGCCTATATGCCTCTGTACGAGCCATAATCTCTCTTATCTTATCTTTGTGGTCTTTCCGCGAAATATAAGTTGGCGACAGTAAAATTGTACTGCAGTCAGCCTCAAATGCTGGTTCTCCAAATTTCCTCAGTAGCGATTCACGAAAAGAACGCCTCCTTTCCTCTAGAGACTCCAACCCGAGTTCCTGAAGCATTTCCGTAAAACTCGCGTGATGGTCGAACCTACCAGTAACAAATCTAGCAGCCCGCCTCTGAATTGCTTCTATGTCCTCCCTCAATCCGACCTGATAGGGATCCCAAACGCTCGAGCAGTACTCAAGAGTAGGTCGTGTTTTATAAGCGGTCTCCTTTACAGATGAACCACAACTTCCCAAAATTCTACCAATGAATCGAAGACGACTATGCGCCTTCCTTACAACTGCCATTACATGCTTATCCCACTTCATATCGCTCTGCAATGTTACGCCCAAATATTTAATCGACGTGACTGTGTCAAGCGTTACACTACTAATGGAGGCAGTTCGAAGCGGTACTCATCACTGAAGACAGTTCTATTCCAGTCAATGTCTGACAACCCGCTCCTTTTCACGTTTCGTCAGATATCAGCATCCTGTTTTAGAATAATGCTGCGCGGTATGGGATCCTTCCAGATATGATTGACGGAATACATCGAAATAGTTCAAAGAAGAGCAGCATGTTTTGTATTATCGCGAAATAAGGGAGAGAGTGTAATTGAAATGATACAGGATTTGGGATGTACATCATTAAAAGAAAGGCGTTTTTCGTTGCGACGGAATCTTCTCAAGAAATTCCAATCACCAACTTTCTCCTCCGAATGCGAAAATATTTTGTTGACGCCGACCTACATAGGGAGAAACGATCACCATGATAAAATAAGGGAAATCAAGTTCGTACGAAAAAACATAGGTATTGGTTCTTTCCGCGTGCTATACGAGATTGGAATAATAGAGAACTGTGAAGATGGTTCGATGAATCCTCTGCCAGGCACTTAAATGTGATTTGCAGTGTCTCCATCTAGATGTAGATGTAAGGAATCACCCCAACATTCGTCTCAAGTACTAACAACACGAGTTGGTGTTACGTTCCGCTGGCACCATTACCAGCGCGGCGTTAGCGCGGTAGCAATGGTAATGTTACCGATGACAGTGCTACTAAAGTGGAGTTACTAAAAACGATTTTCCGAAATTATTTCACCAAAGAAGAAGAAATAAATATTCCGGATTTCGAATTGAGAACAGCTGCCAACACGAGTAACTTAGCAGAAGATATCTTCGGTGTAGCGAAGTAGCTTTAAGGGGTTTCTACTTCAGTTTGTGAAGGGCTGTAATATTAGATAGAGAATCAGAGTGATCGCTGCTTCTTCCGCTAGCTACACTGGTCACGGCTGCTCAGTTCGAAGTGGTACTCATCACTGGAGACAATTTTATTCCAGTCAATGTTTGACAACCCGCTCCTTTTCACGTTTCGTCAGACATCAGCAAAAACACCCTGTGAGTGCGTTAGCGTCTATAGAATAAATGACTGAGGTTAGGAGTGGACCCTTATTCTATGACAGAGCACATCGGTGTTAAGCTGTACACAATTTGTTTACTTTCAGAATTACTGTCGTAGAAATACACGAATTGACATAGATTTTGGACATGACACTTACAGGATAGTTGTCAATATAACGTATTAGGTCCTGTTTAGTAGAAATAGCCCTGAACACAACAATATCAAATTTAAATAGAAGGTTCTCCACAAAATTACTCTTACTACTACACTGTGAAGTTGGCCAATATTACGACAAATAATCCGATTCCCGTTCTAAGTTCGGTACTATTTAGTATAACAAGTCTATGGAGGATGGTTAGTTTTTGTAATAAGATGAGCAAAAGATTATTCAATGTTGCTTAAGTTCACAGTGGACGCAAGTTGGCGAACCAACAAGTTTACGCGTCTGCCAGTGGCAATTACATTTTAACTGCGATGTGCTGTCAGCTGCATGACTACTCTCGCCCTCCGAAAATCCTACAAAAAGCTAATCAATGTCTTTACTGATTTTATCAGCTGAAACTGTCCTATGTTTCTCATCGGGCGAGAAAACATTCACTCATCCCTAGTCTGGATAATATGGCGAAGATACAAGTGCATAGATGGTTCAGCGTGTATACTTCAATGCCCTGTCAGTTCTCACAAGAACAATTAGCTATGTGGCTGTTTCGTTTCTGCACTGTCGGAGCTCATCTATTCTTCAGCTGATTTGTAGCTGAATGTCAGCCAAAGTGAACGCAGTGTTCACACAAAATTCCTCGTTTGGCGTCGTACAGAGCTTGATGCGCCCTGTTCTACACTTGACGCTGGTTCAGAGGAGAGTCCTCCAAGTTTTCAGTCTTGTGTCTTTTGTAGCAAACTGTTCCCCACCTGTGTCCTTTTGTGCTTCACGTTATGGCTTTTTCAGATCAATGGGAGCGTTCCTTTCATCTTGTGGAAACTACCTCTGCCAAGCACAAAGGGCCTACCTTTAAACTGCGTCGAAATGTCGCCCATTTTTCTCCTTCCGAGTTTATTTCAGCCAATCGTACATTTTGTGCTCACTCCTGACGTCTAAAAGTTACACGCGTACATCACGCATACCACGAGCATTTCACATGATCAACTGCGTCACTGGTCTGTTTGTATCCATCTGGAAATTCCCCTACACAGTTTTCTAAAGAATTTTTCCGTAGCAAGCAGCACTGGCCCGCTACCTGCTCTACTCAATGTATCACCCAGCGCGTTCGTTGTCCCTCTCGCCGTGGGTCGCCAACCCGTTTTTAGAAGTGATCCATTGTACTCTGGCCGTGACGGCACAACTCGCGTCTGCCCCCAAACTAAAACGTTTCATCCAACAGCTGCTTTCACCTTTTGCTCATTGACATGCAAGATTTGGGTTCAGTGTGTTAATATCATCAAACTGAGTGTCTTCCCTTTGCATTGCATACTGCACATTTTGACAGGCATATGTGCCCATTATCACCAAAGTATGTCATGTGACATATTCATCTATTTGTTATATGACTTATACAATCTCTCACATAAGGTGCGAAATTGACATTCATTCAGTTTGTGACCTAACAAATGAGATTCCAAGCCGAACGTGTCTGGTAATGCCACAGACAGTGGTGGGGTATAACCAAGCTGACTGTTGCTTGCCATACGACCTGACGACAAGGAGCGATGATCTGGGGTGACATTTCTTTTGACGGCCTGATCCCTGTGGCTGTCATCCGTGGCACACTTACAGCACAGCGATACATCGACTATATTCTACATGCCATTTTGTCGCCCTTCATGGTAAGCCATCCTGGGATTACGTTTCAGCAAGGTAATGCACGCCCGCAGACAGCGAGAGTTTCTACTGCTTGTCTCCGTGCTTGTCAAACCGTAAGTTGGTCAGCAGTGTCACCAGATTTCTCTCCAGTTGAAAACGTTTGGAGCATTATGGGCAGGACTCTCCAACCATCTCAGGATTTTGAAGATCTAGCGCACCAACTGAACAGAATCTGGCAAGATGTCCCTCAGGAGGGCATCCAACAAAAAAAATGGTTCAAATGGCTCTGAGCACTATGGGACTCAACTGCTGAGGT
The DNA here is from genome assembly GCF_023864275.1 of Schistocerca cancellata. NCBI lineage: Eukaryota > Metazoa > Arthropoda > Insecta > Orthoptera > Acrididae > Schistocerca > Schistocerca cancellata. The sequence goes on along the minus strand of NC_064627.1, from coordinate 823,996,391 downwards.
CATTAGTCCCCTAGAACTTAGAACTAGTTAAACCTAACTAACCTAAGAACATCACAAACATCCATGCCCGAGGCAGGATTCGAACCTGCGACCGTAGCGGTCTTGCGGTTCCAGACTGCAGCGCCTTTAACCGCACGGCCACTTCGGCCGGCGGCATCCAACAACTCTGTCAATCAGTGCCAAGCCGAATAACTGCTTGTATAACGGCTAGACGTGGATCAACGTGTTGTTGGCTCACTCAATTTGTGAAGCTCTTTCTCTTGAATAAATCATTCAATTTTTCTGAAATAATAACCATTTGATTGTCTGTACATGTAAATTACATCTACCGATTTCTGTTCCCTCGTGTGCACCGTCTTTTTTTATTTTTTTAGTGTATTTCCCTTACCGCGACGGATGTCCCTATCGCCACCAAGTGGCATTCAGCATAGCAGTAGGTAGAAGTCGTAATGTTTTTGCTTATCAGAGTGTATTCTTCAGTGTACTACTATAGCTTGCATGTTGCCGTGTGTACCCAGTTTTTAACATGATTTGTAAAGATCACTTCATCCTGTATCAGTTCGGTTGCAAAATTAGTTTATGTACAAGGTGAGCAGTACTGACTGCTGGGTGTGGCTGAAAAGTTCCAGATGCGAAGTTGCGGATTCCACTACATCCAAAATCTACTGTCAAGCTGCAGCAAGAAGGCTTTACTCAAGTTGGTTGTCAGTTTTGGGGTGGTTCCCATGACCTGTTTGTGGATTCTGAAGTTGTGGTTTCCGGAGTTAACCCCTGACGCGTGACCGCGAAAGTGCCATAGCCACCAAGTGCCGACTGCCGACTGCCAATACTACGTTTTGCCTCCCCTTCAGGACGTTGTACGCTTCGTCAAACAATAATAAATACAGTTTTTGAGTATTTGTAAGCCATATCAGGGAAACTTTTGTAATGTCTCGTGTATTTTCATGCTGCGAGGTACATTAACTTCGTCACATTGGCTTCAAGCTTGCTGCCATCTCTCTAACAGAGATTCGGCTGAGAAAAGAGAAATTTGAATTGTTATCATTCCTTTCCCGGGAACCATCTCAAGGTAACCACCATTTACTGTACCGCTCTCATTCCATGCTTATTGCGCCGTTTGAAGGTGTCAGTGTCGCTTTTTGCTGTAGCGTGAGATCTTACTTCCATATCTCAGAATCCATATTCTGAGCACCTCGCATTTATCTCGTCGGGAGTGCGTCTTGGGTGCGAAGTTCATCAGGTTACTTCTCTTGTTTATTTGAAAATACAAGTTGCGCTGGTGAGGAACTCTTATGCAGTCCTCTTTGTGTCTATCTAACGATATCTATCAAACTCTCAGACAATTAGATCAAACTCTCAGACAGTTAGTTTCATTTTCTCATGTTAAATTTCTGTGTTTTTGTTTCCCAATAATATCAGTGGGCAAGTTTAGTAATTTGTGAAATCGACTTCCATTTGTGAACCCTACTTGCTACAACTGCTCCCAAGTTTAGGTGACCCTTACTTAACAAATATAATCAGGCGTACACTAAGTTGTTGCTTCAGTGTGATGGTGTTTCTGTTGTGTACAGTAACCACATTATTAATGGAATGTTGGATAACATGCAAAAAGATATATTGTGATGAATAAGTAGCGCTCATAGGTCTTTATTTACGAGCTCAAACCGTTACTGATTCACATTAGTTTCAGTTTCTCCCGAACGAGTGACTGACGTTGTCGAAGTTTCATTCTGCAGTGCTGGTGACCGACTTAATGGACGAAGGGATGGGGGGGGGGGGGGTTGGATGAGTCTTGTTTCTAAAGGATCCCACTTACAGATTTTGTTGAAATTAAAAAGTTTTTCGAAATCTATCAATCTCGGACAAAGTTCTAATTCATACTAACTGTTCCATTCTGTGATTTTGTTCGTGACTTCCAGATTTACTTTGTGTTGTTTCCACTTCTGATGTCATGCAGTTCCGTTGCTTGATAAAATACGATATTTTTCTATAAGTGATGATGAAAATAAGAGCTTCAGATTGAAGTGAATAGAATACACAAACTAATCGAAAGACTTACGGATTTACAAAAAATGATAGATCCAGGCAAAGCAGCAGAGTCGGTATTCCTAGATTGTAGGAAAATATTCGACGCATTTCCATGACATTAACTTGCAACGAAGGCGCAAGTAAGCAGCAAACAGCATATCTCTGCAAATTAATGAATATAATAATAATAACAATAATAACAACGCAATGTAACATATACCGTACAGTTAAAAGGAAGCCACACTTGATCAAGGTCCGCGTCACTTTCCATTTTTAACCAGACATAGCGTCTGAGAAAGGAAAGAAACAATAATAATAATAATAATAACAATAACAATAATAATATGACAATAATTATTACTGAAAAATATTCATGCACTAATTATGCATGTGTTCCAAATTACTGAAGCGCACAAGGAAACTGGCATAGACATGCGTATTCAAATACAGAGATATGTAAACAGGCAGAATAAGCGCTGCGGTCGGCAAACGCCTATATAAGACAAGTGTCTGGCGCAGTTGTTAGATCGGTTACTGCTGCTACAAAGGCAGGTTATCAAGATTTAAGTGAGTTTGGACGTGGTGCTATAGCCGGCGCACCAGCGATGGGAAACAGCATCTCCGAGGTTGCGATGAAGTGGGGATTTTCCCGTACGGCCATTTCACGAGTGTACCATGAATATCAGGAATCCCGTGAAACATCAAATCTCCGACTTCGCTACGGCTGGAAAAAGATCCTGAAGAATGCGACCAACGACGACTAGAGAGAATCGTTCAACGTGACAGAAGTGCAACCCTTCCGCAAATTGCTGCAAATTTCAATACTGATCCATCAACAAGTGTCAGCGTGCTAACCATTAAACGAAACATCATCAGTATGGGCTTTCGGTGCCGAAGGCCCACTCGTGTATCCTTGATGTCTGCACGACACAAAGCTTTACTCCTGGCTTGGGCCCGTCAACACCGACATTCGACTGTTGATAACTGGAAACATGTTGCCTGGTCGGACAAGTCTCGTTTCAAATCGTATCGATCAGACGGACGTGTGCAGGTATGGAGACAAACTCATGAATTCACAGACCCTATATGTCAGCAGGAGACTGTTCAAGCTGGTGGAGGCTTTGTAATTGTGTAGGGGGTGTGCAGGTGGAGTGATATGGGACCTCGGATTCGTCTAGATACTACTGTGACAGGTGACACGTACGCAAGCATCCTGTCTGATCACCTGGATCCATTCATATCCATTGTGCATTCCGATGGGCTTGGGCAATTCCAGCAGGACAATGCGACATCCCACACGTCCGGAGTTGATAGAAAGTGACTCCAGGAACACTCTTCCGAGTTTAAACATTTCCGCTGACCACTAAACCCCCCAGATATGAACATTATTGGGCATATCTGGGAATGCCTTGCAGCGTGCTGTTCAGAAGAGATCTCCACCACCTTGTACTCTTACGGATTTATGGACAGCCCTGCAGGATTCATGGTGTCAGTTCCCTAGAGTACTACTTCAGACATTAGCCGAGTCCATGCCACGTCGTGTTGCGGCACTTCTGCGTGCTCGCGGGTGCCCTACATGATGTTAGACAGGGGTACCAGTTTCTTTGGCTCTGCAGTGTATGATTGCATTGTGGAGGATTTGACTGGCAGAAATCACTATCTGTCTGAACCTAGAGTGCTCGTCAGTTAAGAATGTAACTTCGTAATTACCCAATAAATCGTGATAGCGCCTCCCTGGTTCTCGACAGATATGAACAGCTAGTCATACTTCATGAGAAGCGCAATGAGTTTGCCTACTGGCGCCATGGGTGTCTGCTGGGCAGTTTTCTCGTATCGTAATTGCAGGGAAATTTTCTACGATTTGGATATAATATTCAGTTGGGGTATGTAGTGGTAGATTCTGTACTGTCTTTAACCCATTTTGACTTTGTAAATTTTCAATTTAGTTACATTCTAAAAAGTAAGATTCAGAGCTAACATGTTTTATAATGTAAATTATTAGCCGTTATGTTTTAATATGATATACAAAGTGTAAGGGTATAGTATCGATCATCCTCTCCATGCAGCGACAATAAACTAAAGCAAAGACTGTAGTGCAGTCAACAATGTGCGTGGGGCGGGGGGGATGGGGGGGGAGGGGGAGGGTGAGCAAGAGTCGAGTGCTGGAGTCCATGAATGGAAGTCGGGTGTGCGAGAGGCTAGAGACGGTTGCTCGGTAGCGAGGCCGGAGATGAGTGGCAGAATATAGGCGTAATGGCACACAGTATGTGATTTCTGTTGAGTGTTTATAAATCATTTAGTAGTTTTCCTTAGGTTTCACAAGAACAGAGGGGCACGACGATGAGTTTGATGCAAAGGAGCCATTACTGATTATGCTAAATTATTTATGTATAACTTCATCTTCAGCGTATGCGAATAATAAAGTTCGGTGCGAAACTGAGGGGAGGTTATAAGGGTATTCCATGAAGTTTAGGGATTGCAGCCGGATGATGTGGACTTTGAAAGGCGCCAAAATTTGTGTTGCGTTAAATCGGCGTAACTAGTAGGTGTCGCCCTATCTTATTGTGAAAATGGGGGACGACTGTTCGCGTCCGTAGAATACCTAAGCTACACGTGTCCCCTGGGTGGCGCTAAAGAACAGTCACGCTGAAGCAGCCAAACAATCTTTGATTTTGATCGTTGATCTCCTGGCTAATTGTACGTCGACTATCACTGACATGAGACACACCAACATGTCTGACTGTAGAAAAGGCCCTTCACAGAGCCCACGGATTAGACCCCTTGGACCTATCCTCAAGATATGCAGAATTAACACAGAAGGAATAAGTTGGGATAAATGCCAAGTATTCACTAAGATTTTATGTGATGACAACATCGATCTAGTTGCAGTTCAGGAAACTCACGCTGAAGATGAAGGTCAACTTCAACTGGGAGGCAAGATCCCAGGCTACAACCTAATTGATGCAACCTATCATCGTGTCTATGGCATGGCCAGATGGTCAGTCTGCCATTGGAGATGCCCACTTGTGCTCAGCAACAGTGCACGATGACATACGTGAAGTTGTTGTGATGCTAGAAGAACTGTCAGTGAGTAATGCGTACAAACCACCAAGCATTACCTGGCCTCAAGAAGCCCTGCCCTACCTGCCACACCCAGCCATATATGTGGGGGGTTTTAATAGCCAACGCCCTTATGTAAATACAGAACAGCAAATGGGAATGGTAAGGCCCTTATCAATTGAACAGACAATAACAACCTGTTCTTAGTTTTCGACCCAAAGGACCGAGAAACATACGGGTCAGCAGCTTGGAGAAAGGAATACAACACAGATCTCGGCTTTGTGACGACTGACAAAAACCAAACACCACTAAGCTCTACAAGACATGTATTAACAAACTTCCCTCACAGCCAACACCGTCCAGTTCTGATCGAAATTGGAATAACAACCATACAAAGCCCAGGATTGAATTTCAGAAAAGCAAAGTGGAATAACTACGTGAAGGAATTGGATAAATGCTTGGGATGGATCCCCCCAGCACCCAGTAACTATGAAAGATTCGTAGGTGCCGTTAAAAGTGCAGCAAAAGCCTCTATCCCAAGGGGGTTCCGCTAACAGTATGTACCGTGCTGGAACAAAAAGAGTGAAATCAAGTATCAAAGATTTCTTGAGAGTGGACACCTTAACACTGCAGCCGACCTGCTGCACAGCCTAGACGATGCTCGGCGAGAGAAATATGTCGAAACCGTAGTCAATTGATTTCAAAACATCTAGTAGAAAGGCCTTGTCTCTCCTCCGAAAATTACATCATAACTCTACAGATGTTTCTGCAAATAGCATTGTAGCTCACATACAAGCTACATCCAGAGCTCCAAGGGGCAGAAAGCATGCGAGAACAATACTCACTAAACTGAGTGCCCTTGTAAGACGTGTATATTTCTATTGTCTATTGTCAGACCACAAGTTATGAAAGATGTTTATATTTTATTAATAGGATTAAGTAGGAATAATTAATATTTGTCGTTCTGGAAATAATTGTGGTAGCTGCGAATATCTGCACCAAAGTATTGTTGGCAGGAGAGACCGCACATTGATATAATTTTAAAAAGGGCGGGAGAGACCGCGTATGGATACATTTTAAGAACAGAGCGGGAAAGACCGCTCATTGATACATTTTGTAATGGTAGCAGGGATTGTCTGCACCAGAAAGCATTGTTGGCGGGAGAGACTGCACTTTGGGGTTCGTAGGAAGTGAGTAGTAAGCGAGATGTGAAGCTAGTCGGTAGCAGGTCTGAAGCGAGAGGTTGAGAGGAGCGGTGTGCCTGCGAGCCACCAGCTATGATTTACGAGAGATTATAAACGGATGTACAGAGACATCAGCTAACTATTATCTTAAGAGGAATTAATATTATTGATTTTTTTTTCTTTTTTTTTTTTTTAGAAACTCGAGACTACTGAAGGTATGTTTGCGCAATGCTAGTTGTAAGATTATTGTAAAAAGTAAGTCCGATTTGAACGTTTGTAAAATCATTTCATTACCAACAGTAAACATTTGAAGAATCGTTTCCAGAATATAATTAATTTTTGCCAGCAATATTGCATTACTGATTATAATCCATCCCAAAAACCATCAACGTAAAACTTTGCAAAATTTTATCGTTGTCAAGAAAAAGCTTAACTATGAATTACGTAACTTCAGTCAAATCAATTAAAGAATGACGTCAGCTTTGGTAATAAATACAGCCACAGCCCACCAGCAGCTAATAGAGTATAGTAACACAGGGTAAGTATATTCATGTCGCAGTTCGAAGTAGCAGTCAGATGGCGATGCAGTAACAGTAAAAAAGGTAAGGAATAGTTTTGGGTTATTGCACGTAACGACTGAGGGCCACGACGACGACACATTCTATGTTTCGTCAAAATAATCAGCAAATCACTTTTAATAATCAGCATTTAAATTTGTATGCGAAGATTGCGCTTATCATTATTGAGAAAGAGAATTAATTTGAAAGGGAAGATTTCATTTGTTATTATTAAGCAAGAGATAGATATCCGAAGGGAAGGTTTCATAGGTTATTGTAGAAGGGCTGGTTGCGTAACAAAAGAGATATAGAGGAGACGGGAAGGTTTCACTCTTAAGAGTGCCCTTAAGACAAACAGCAGAGATTTACCACCACTGAAATTTGAGATGCGCTGAAGAACGTCGAGGCTGGAAAGGCACTTGGTCCATATGGAATACACACAGAATTTCTTCTTCGCTGTAGGAATTATACCAAAAACTGGCTTGAAGAATTTAATACAAATGTAATGACAACAGGTAACATACCACAGGAAAGGAAGAACTCAAAGATCATCTTACTGCTTAAACCAGGAAAACAAACCGACCAGCCAAAGAGCTATACACCAGTCGCACTGTTCAGTGTCATATATAAGTTGCTCGATAGACTCCTATATAACACACTTAGCCCAAAAATACTGAAATCAATCCCAGACGAATAAGCAGGATTCCGACGTAATAGTAGCTGCACTATATAGATGCAGGCTATCAGAAACAACAAAAAACTTCGACTGTGAGAGCTTTTAAAGTGCTTACTGGAGAAAGAAAGAGCTCCACCAAGGTACTCAACAATGGACTACCACAGAGCTCAGTCCTTGCCCCACTGTTCTTCAATATATACACTCCTGGAAATTGAAATAAGAACACCGTGAATTCATTGTCCCAGGAAGGGGAAACTTTATTGACACATTCCTGGGGTCAGATACATCACATGATCACACTGACAGAACCACAGGCACATAGACACAGGCAACAGAGCATGCACAATGTCGGCACTAGTACAGTGTATATCCACCTTTCGCAGCAATGCAGGCTGCTATTCTCCCATGGAGACGATCGTAGAGATGCTGGATGTAGTCCTGTGGAACGGCTTGCCATGCCATTTCCACCTGGCGCCTCAGTTGGACCAGCGTTCGTGCTGGACGTGCAGACCGCGTGAGACGACGCTTCATCCAGTCCCAAACATGCTCAATGGGGGACAGATCCGGAGATCTTGCTGGCCAGGGTAGTTGACTCACACCGTCTAGAGCACGTTGGGTGGCACGGGATACATGCGGACGTGCATTGTCTTGTTGGAACAGCAAGTTCCCTTGCCGGTCTAGGAATGGTAGAACGATGGGTTCGATGATGGTTTGGATGTACCGCGTACTATTCAGTGTCCCCTCGACGATCACCAGTGGTGTACGGCCAGTGTAGGAGATCGCTCCCCACACCATGATGCCGGGTGTTGGCCCTGTGTGCCTCGGTCGTATGCAGTCCTGATTGTGGCGCTCACCTGCACGGCGCCAAACACGCATACGACCGTCATTGGCACCAAGTCAGAAGCGACTCTCATCGCTGAAGACGACACGTCTCCATTCGTCCCTCCATTCACGCCTGTCGCGACACCACTGGAGGCGGGCTGCACGATATTCGGGCGTGAGCGGAAGACTGCCTAACGGTTTGCGGGACCGTAGCCCAGCTTCATGGAGACGGTTGCGAATGGTCCTCGCCGATACCCCAGGAGCAACAGTGTCCCTAATTTGCTGGGAAGTGGCGGTGCGGTCCCCTACGGCACTGCGTAGGATCCTACGGTCTTGGCGTGCATCCGTGCGTCGCTGCGGTCCGGTCCCAGGTCGACGGGCACGTGCACCTTCCGCCGACCACTGGCGACAACATCGATGTACTGTGGAGACCTCACGCCCCACGTGTTGAGCAATTCGGCGGTACGTTCACCCGGCCTCCCGCATGCCCACTATACGCCCTCGCTCAAAGTCCGTCAACTGCACATATGGTTCACGTCCACGCTGTCGCGGCATGCTACCAGTGTTAAAAGACTGCGATGGAGCTCCGTATGCCACGGCAAACTGGCTGACACTGACGGCGGCGGTGCACAAATGCTGCGCAGCTAGCGCCATTCGACGGCCAACACCGCGGTTCCTGGTGTGTCCGCTGTGCCGTGCGTGTGATCATTGCTTGTACAGCCCTCTCGCAGTGTCCGGAGCAAGTATGGTGGGTCTGACACACCGGTGTCAATGTGTTCTTTTTTCCATTACCAGGAGTGTACATTTCCGACATTCCAAATGCACAATGCAGGGAGTTTGACTACGCGGACGACTGGGCCCTAGTTCCACAACATGCATCAGTTGAGGCCTATGAAAACATCCTGTGCTCCGATCTAATGTCACTGAGTGGCTACTTCCGAAGATGGAGACTGCAACCAAGCCCCAACAAGATCGAATTATCATAGTTGCACCTTTTCAATCACTCAGTAAGAAGAGAGCTCAACGTTATCTTTGAAGGCAAAGGCCTTAACCATAACAGCTACCGCAAATATGTAGGAGTTGCGCTGGACATGGCGCCCTCTTACAAGGAGCATCAGACAAAGACTGCGCACAAAATGAGTACAAGGAACAACATAATCCATAAATTGTGCGGCACTACTTGAGCCTCCACAGCAGACACACTCCACACATCAGCAATTGGGCTTGTTTAATCGGTGGCATAATACTGTGCTCCAGTATGGATTAACACCCCGTACGCAAACTGAATTGATGTGGTATTAAACGACACCATGTGCATCCTCAGCGGCACAACAAAATCTTCCCTACGATATGGCTGCCAACCCTGAGCCACATAAGCCATACACCACCATCGGGGATACGGCGGAGAAATGATGTCAGAGATTCCAACAAGGTAGTTAATAATCCTCTGCTGCCTTCATATAATGATACAGCTGACCTGTAGCGCAGAAGATTTAAATCGAGAAGACCACTACTACTCACTGATAAAGAGATGGCGACCTCCAACTTTGATACCCACAATCTCTGGAAACAACACTGGCGAGAAAACCGTCCACCAAAATGCCAGAGCTTCATCATAAATGAGAAGCTGCCCGGGTTCAGTCAGTCACGCAAAGTGTGGACAACTTTAAACCGCATACGTACTGGTCATGGCAGAAGTGCTGGCGCCCTCTGCAAATGGGGAAAGATACCAACTCCAAAATGCGACTGCGGTGCTCAAAAAGGAACAGTCCAGCACGTAGTAGAAGAATGGCCAGTTCGAGCATACAAGGGAAACTTCATCGACTTCCTAGCTGCAACAGAGGAGTCTATCGGTTATATTCAATGTCTAGATGTTAATTTGATATTAAATATTATATAAAGTATACAAGAATAGCGATGTATGCATTACGATAAATAAATAAGTAAAATAAAATAATTATCAAAATTTGCTGTTATGAAAAGAAACGAGGGTGCAATGTATACAAGAATAGCGACGTATGCCTTACGGTAAATAAATAAGTAAAATATAATAATTATCAAAATTTGCTGTTATGAAAAGAAACGAGGGTGTAATGAGTTGTTTGGAAAGTGTTCTTACGCGTATTTTTGTAAAATGTTGTAGAGATAGTCGCCTGAAAATAACTGAGCAGCAGAATCCGCTCAAAGTCAGCGAGTTTACTACAAACGAACGACTGCTCAGTTGCGGCTTCCGGCAAAGATAACATCTACGGGGCCACGGGCCACCGCAAGACTTCAACGACAGTCGCAAAGAAAGACCAACTATTGTTAAAAGGGACAATTAGCGTGCAATGTTTGTTCATCATAAATGGTTCTTGGTTTGTCCCATGATACATTCAGTTTTTTTGTTTTATATTGTACGTTGAATTTGTTCGGGGTGGACGTCCGATGACACACGTTCAGTTTCTTTGTTGATCCGTTCACTCAGTTTTTTTATGACAGAGTGTAGCTAACCCTCTGACCGAACATGCTGAGCTACCGTGCCGGCAGTTAGTCGTTGTTGGTTGGCAGCCGGACTAAGATGAGTTCGAATCGGAGTTAAACTCGGGAGTGTTTGAGTCAAATGCTGTAGTCGTCCAGGAGAATTCAATGAGGTTGTTAACGGCTTCTTTGAAAGATATTTACGCAGATCTGTGATCAAACTAATCTCACTTCGTGGGGCGAAAAGTGTAAAGTGATTGATTTGTGTGGGAACTTAGAACTTTGTGTGAGATAGCAATTACGGCTAAGGGTATATTGTAACTTAGGATTGGTTTCTCGTGGTTGGTGATTTATGCCGAAACAATTACTAAACAAGTGTAGCTTGAAGGCCACTCGTTTGCAGGCGATCCGTTGTCTCTGGTTTTACATTTTGTTGCGGGAGATACACTATGTGATCAAAAGTATCCCGACACCCCCAAAAACATACGTTTATCATATTAGGTTCATTTTTCCGCCATCTACTGCCATGTACTCCATATCAGCAACCTCAGCAGTCATTAGCCATCGTGAGAGAGCAGAATGGGGCCGTCCGCGGAGCTCACGGACTTCGAACGTGGTCACGTGATTGGGTGTCACTTGTGTCTTACGTCTGTACGTGAGATTTCCACACTCCTAAGCATCCTAAGGTCCACTGTTTCCGATGTGATAGTGAAGTGGAAAAGTGAAGGACACGTACATCACAAAAGCATACAGGCCGATCTGGTCTGTTGACTGACAGAGACCGCCGATAGTTGAAGAGGGTCGTAATGTGTAATAGGCAGACATCTATCCAGACCATCACACAGAAATTCCAAACTGCGTCAAGATACACTACAAGTACTATGACTGTTAGGCGGGAGGTGAGAAAACCTGGATTTCATGGTCGAGCGGCTGCTCATAAGCCACACATCACGCCGATAAATGCCAAACGATGCCTCGTTTGTTGTAAGGAGCATAAACATTGGACGATTGAACAGTGGAAATACGTTGTGTGGAGTGACGAATCACGGTACACAATGTGGCCATCCGATGGCAGGCTGTGGGTATGGCGAATGCCGGGTGAACGTCATCTGTCAGCGTGTGTAGGGCCAACAGTAAAATTCGGAGGCGGTGGTGTTACGATGTGGTCGTGTTTTCCATGGAGGGGGCTTGCACCCCTTGTTGTTTTGCGTGGCACTATCATAGCACAGGCCTACATGATGTTTTAAGCACCTTCTTGCTTCCCACTGTTGAAGAGCAATTCGGGGATGGCGATTGCATCTTTCAACACGATCGAGCACCTGCTCATAATGCACGGCCTGTGGCGGAGTGGCTACACGACGATAACATCCTTGTAATGGATTGGCCTGCACAGAGTCCTGACCTGAATCCTATAGAACACCTCTGGGATGTTATGGAACGCCGACCGACATTGATATCTCTCATGAGTGTAGGACTTCGTGAAGAATGGGCTGCCATTCCCCAAGAAACCTTCCAGCACCAGATTCAACGTATGCCTGCGAGAGTGGAAACCGTTGTCAAGGCTAAGGGTGGGCCAACACCGTACTGAATTCCCGCATAACCGATGGAGGGAGCGACGAACGTGTAAGTTATTTTCAGTGAGGTGTCCGGATATCTTTGATCACATAGTGTAATGACGTTATAACGAGAAGTCTTTATTTGAATTTGAGAATATCAATCCGAGTGTTGATATTCTAAGAGTGTCTGCTGACGATCCCCAACGATTGCCACAGAGTTTATGGAGAATATTGTTTCTCCTTTTGAGCATACCAGATGTTCCTGTCGAGCGCTCCTTAAAAGAAAGTGTACTCTCCATTTAAGGAAAAATTGGCTTAAGATGGTTAGACCAGAATTTAGGATTTCTTCAGTTGTTTCAAAGGTTTTGTGTTGGATTGTAAAAATAGCCAGACTTTCTGTACTGTGTTGGAGGAATGTCAGGCATATATAAATTCCAGTTGTTATTCTGAAATGATGAGGATGATACAGGATAGAATAACGTGGAAAACTCCATCGAACAATACTTCGACTGAAGACAACAACAACAACAACAAAATTTGTTTAGTGAGCGAAATTATGTTTTGCAAACGATGTTCTCGTTCTGGGACGTCTCTTAGTGGTGAGCCCTGGTGTGAATCTGATGTGATTCATTAACCTGTTTCACAGCCGTTTCGCACAGCAACCTATCTTCCCTCTCACGATGGGGCAAAAGCTTCTCATCCCAAGGAGTTGCACTGGACGCTCACGAGGTCATGAAACTGCGAAAGACGGAGGGACGCTTCACAGCAACATAACGATATCGTCACTTCGCTCTGTGAGCGCCCGAGTGGAACACGACATGAGTCACCGCGACCACCGCAACTGCCACACCAACGCAGGACCCTGTAAAGTATTCCCTTGTGTAGGAAGCGCGGCGAATGCAAGCGAGGGGACAGCCCAATGAAGTGGCCGGCTCCCAGACTCCCCCCTCCCCTTTTTCCCTTCACCCTGCTCCCTTTATTCGCGGCTGCCTCTTAATCAAGCGCCTCGCTGACCTGTCACCTGGGACCCACCCAGCTGCCCGCGGTGACGCCTCCCCGCCGCTATTCTATAGTATCACTCCTGGGACCGTGGTGGCAAAAAACACTTACGTGTGGTTCACTCTGAGACGATGCGATATGCGATACGACACGTTGCAATAAGGTCGTGGGACGTGACGCTTATCGGCGCGACATTCATCTGTTCACTGAAATTACGAGGGTTGGAACTCAAATAGTGGCAACTATACACGGTGGTCCACTGATAGTGACCGGGCCAAATATCTCACGAAATAAGCATCAAACGAAAAAACTATAAAGAATGAAACTCGTCTAGCTTGAAGGGGGAAACCAGATGGTGCTATGGTTGGCCCGCTACATGGCGTCGCCATTGGTCAAACGGATATCAACAGCGTTTTTTTAAATATAGGAACCCCCATTTATTATTACATATTCATGAAGTACGTAAAGAAATATGAATGTTTTAGTTGGACCACTTTTTTCGCTTTGTGATAGATGGCGCTGTAATAATCACAAGAGTATAAGTACGTGGTATCACGTAACATTCCGCCAGTGCGGACGGTATTTGCTTCGTGATACATTATCCGTGTTAAAATGGACTGTTTATCAATTGCGGAAAAGGTCGATATCGTATTTATGTATAGCTATTGTGATAAAAATGCCAAACGGACGTGTGCTATGTATGCTGCTCGGTATCCTGGACATCATCCAAGTGTCCGAACCTTTCGCCGGATAGTTAAGTTATGTAAGGAAACAGGAAGTGTTCAGCCACATGTGAAACGTCAACCACGACCTGCAACAAATGATGATGCCCGAGTAGGTGTTTTAGGCTGCTGTCGCGGCTAATCCGCACATCAGTAGCAGACAAATTGCGCGAGAATCGGGAATCTCAAAAACGTCGCTGTTGAGAATGCTACATCAACGTCGATTGCACCTGTACCATATTTCTATGCACCAGGACTTGCATGGCGACGACTTTGAACGTCGTGTACAGTTCTGCCACTGGGCACAAGAGAAATTACGGAACGATGACAGATTTTTTGCACACGTTCTTTTTAGCGACGAAGCGTCTTTCACCATCAGCGGTAACGTAAACCGGCATGATATGCACTACTGGGCAACGGAAAATCCACGATGGCTGCGGCAAGTGGATCATCAGCGATCTTGGCAGGTTAATGTATGGTGCGGCATTATGGGAGGAAGGATAATTGGTCCCCATTTTTCGATGGCAATCTAAATGGTGCAATGTATGCTGATTTGCTACGTAATGTTCTACCGATGTTACTACAAGATGTTTCACTGCATGACAGAATAACGATGTACTTCCAAGATGATGGATGTCCGGCACATAGCTTGCGTGCGGTTGAAGCGGTATTGAATAGCATATTTCATGACAGGTGGATTGGTCGTCGAAGCACCATACCAAGGCCCGCACTTTCACCGGATCTGACGTGCCCGAATTTCTTTCTGTGGGGAAGTTGAAGGATATTTGCCATCGTGATCCACCGATAACGCCTGACAACATGCGTCAGCGCATTGTCAGTGCATGTGCGAACATTACGGAAGGCGAACTACTCGCTGTTGAGAGGAATGTCGTTACACGTATTGCCAAATGCATTGAGGTTGACGGACATCATTTTGAGCATTTATTGCATTAATATAGTATTTATAGGTAATCACGCTGTAACAGCATGCGTTCTCAGAAATGATAACTTCACAAAGGTGCATGTATCACATTGGAACAACCGAAATAAATTGTTCAAACGTACCTACGTTCTCTACTTTAATTTAAAAAACCTACCCTTTACCAACTGTTCGTCTAAAATTGAGAGCCATGTGTTTGCGACTATTACAGCGCAATCTATCACAAAGCAGAAGAAGCGGCCCAACTAAAACATTCATATTTCTTTACGTACTGCATGAATATGTAATAAAAAACGGGGGTTCGTATTTAGAAAAACGCTGTTGATATCCGTTTGACCTATGAGCGCCATCTAGCGGGCCGACCATAGTGCCATCTGGTTTCCTCCTTCAAGCAAGATAAGTTTGGTTCTTCGTAGTTTCTTCGTTTGACGCTTATTTCGTGAGATATTTAGTCCGGTCACGATCAATGGACTACCCTGTATATTCACAACCGATACAAAATAGTTATATGTTTGCACCTGTTACTATCCTTGAAAGTAGTCACCAGCGTTGTGTAGAACTCGTTGCCAGCGATGTGGAAGGCGTAGTATACCGTTAGCAGAGCCTGTTCTGTTGATCGTGCGAATGGAGCGGTCTCCTGCCTGTCGAATCTCAGGAACAATTCTGAAGCGAATGCCACGAAGTGGTTCCATCATCTTCGGATTCAAATCAAAGTCAGAAGGACTTAAGTCCGTGGAGTGTGGTGGATGGTACAGTACTTTCCAGTCCCATCGACCGAATAGAGCAGCCACAGCTTGCGCTGTATGCGCCCGCGCAGTAAGTGTCGCCGCTTCTTTCGCAAAGCTGGTCGCAGGTGATGCACCAAAAACGAACAGTAGTAGTGTGCGTTGACGGTCTGCTGTGGAGGAACGTAATGCGTTAGGATAACACCATCACAGTCGTACACGAGAATCACCATAATTTTAGACCGCTCCATTCGTACCATCAACAGAACAGTCTCTGCTAACGGTATACTACGCCTTCCACATCGCTGCCAACGTGTTCTACACAACACTGGTGACTACTTTGAAGGCGGTTGTGAGTAAATTGTTGTCACTATTTAAATTCCAACCTAAGTATACGGCATGCAGTACTATGCGCGATGTGGCTCACCATGTGACAAGCAACAAGACAACACGAATCACATTTCTGTTTCAGTGTTACTTGCAATCATGAGCTCTTCTGAGAAGACTTTATTGTGGCTTATCATTATTTTAAGATGAAGAAAGTGAAGAAGAATAGGAAGGATTCGGTGCTGGATTTGAATCGAGATAAGTTACCATCGATGGTGTAACAGTGGGTGGTGACTCTGCGCAGGGGTAGACTATGTTTCTGAAGAAATGGAAGAAGCCCATGATGATCTACATCTACATCTACATCTACACCTGATGGTGTGTGGCGGAGGGTACCTTGAGTACCTCTATCGGTTCTCCCTTCTATTCCAGTCTCGTATTGTTCATGGAAAGACAGATTGTCGGTATGCCTATGTGTGGGCTCCAATCTCTCTGATTTTATCTTCATGGTCTCTTCGCGAAATATCCGTAGGAGGATATACTGCTTGACTCCTCGGTGAAGGTATGTTCTCGAAACTTCAACAAAAGCCCGTACCGAGCTACTGAGCGTCTCTCTTGCAGAGTCTTCCACTGGAGTTTATCTATCATCTCCGTAACGCTTTCGCGATTACTAAATGATCCTGTAACGAAGCACGCTGCTCTCCGTTGGAACTTTTCTATCTCTTCTATCAACACTATCTGGTACGGATCCCACACCGGTGAGCAGTATTCAATCAGTGGGCGATAAATGTACCGTAACCTTCTTCCTTTGTTTTCGGACTGCATTTCCTTAGGATTCTTCCAATGAATCTCAGTCTGGCATCTGCTTTACCGACGATTAATTTTATATGGTCATTCCATTTTAAATCACTCCTAATGCCTACTCCCAGATAATTTACGGAATTAACTGCTTCCAGTTGCTGACCAGCTATATTGTAGCTAAATGATAAAGGATATTTCTTTCTATGTATTCGCAGCACATTACACTTGTCTACATTGAGATTCAATTCCCATTCCCTGCACCATGCGTCAATTCGTTGCATATCCTCCTGTATTTCAGTACAATTTTCCATTGTTACAACCTCTCGATATACTACAGCATCATCCGCAAAAAGCCTCAGTGAACTTCTGATGTTATCCTCAAGGTCATTTATGTATATTGTGAATAGCAACGGTCCTACGACACTCCCCTGCAGCACACCTAAAATCACTCTTACTTCGGAAGACTTCTCTCCATTGAGGAAGACATGTTGCGTTCTATTATCTAGGAACTCTTCAATCCAATTACACAATTGGTCTGATAGTCCATATGCTCTTACTTTGCTCATTAAAATGATAAGAAAAACCTCGATGTGTCCTCCTTGGCTTCGTGCCGCTGCTCATTCAGAAGTAACAGTTTTCTTTTACAACTGTCAAAATGTTTCCTGAAATCAGAGAACACGGATTTAAAAAAAAAAAAAAAAAAAAAAAAAAACGGCAGTCAGCATTATGAGCTAATGATGCCGTGTGTCGTTCCATTCCTGTAAGTTACTCATTTCCAGCTTCGCCTTGTACCAGCAGCAAACAATTTTAAAAGACTGAAAAACGGTTGAAAGTAAAGGCTATCTACAATATTTCAGAATTTCGAAACTGTTCTCAGAAGCTAAATTATTTCTAACTCTAAACTATTTTGTATTTGCCTTAGTATGTCAATAGTTTATATGATACTTCTGCGAATATTTTCTACGTACTGTAAAATTAAGAAATTGTTCTCTGGTGTATATTTTACATGCCTTGTATTATTATTAGTATGTATGCTGCAACTACGTCAACAAAATGTAATATATGTGAACTCCTTATGACGACACTCAGTTCATAAAAATTCTCAAAGATGGATCAAAACACATAAACGAAGAAGAGAAACACGGCGCAGCTCCGTACTCCACATAGCAGGCCCTAGGGGGCGGAAGTAGCATGGCGCGCGGCACGTAGTATCCAAACTCACGGACGAACTGCACTATATCTCACGTATTTTCTCGAGAATGGAAAGAAGTGTTGCTCTCCTTCTACCGTTAAAAACAATTTCGGTATTTTAGCTACGCTAGTATTTCGCATGCAGCAATATATTACCTAAAATACACCAAACGTAAACTGGCCAATGACTACATTCTTCACTGCAAACTTTTCAAAATATGCGCAATGTTTAGTTCGAACTATCACAGTAGTTATGGGAAATAACCAAAAGAATACTGATTCATTATCAAGTCGTGATGTCAGACCATAAGGTGCGGAAAAATCAATTTTTTTTACCAGTTTCCTTACAAGCGAATGAGGAAGACTGTGTAGTGCAGAACATGTACGAATCCCAAAATAAGTTTTCTTAATTTTTTTACAAACAAAGTAAAAGTTTTACGAAGGAACTATGTACAAAGACAGACATTGCTTTGCTTCATCCACATAAGACAATTGTTTTTTGGGCACATCGTATGACCTGAAATTTACTTACTCGCGTATCGTACGACACCGGCTGTGTGTAGCGACCAGCACTCCAGGATGAACTGGGCAACACGACAGAAAACGTGGCGGTGTTGTTTTTCTGTCGTCCAACTGTGAAGTGGTAAGGTCGCTTCCACTACGTTTCTAAGCACTGCGTCGAATCACGAGTTACATAGCGTATCGTACTGCCTATCGTATCGCCTCAGTGTGAACAGTGCCTTACATTCAGTTACAGAGGCCAACAAACCAAAAATGTTTCTTTTAAATGAAAGTGGCTTATTGATGCGATTTTTACCGTGGTTGTAATGATTCAATAGGAATAATGAAAGATGCTAGAAACTTTAATTCTACACCTGCAAGGATTTCTAAATGGTGTGTTGTGGATGGTAAATCGGGTACCACTACTCTTTCCCTCCTTTCCGGTTTCACTCAAGATCGGCACGTAGAAAAACTGACTGTCGGTAAACCTCCATATGAACATTTCTCTGATTTTCTCTTCATTGTCATATTGCGAGTTGTATGTGGTGAGAAGTAAAATGACCGTCGACTTTTTGGATCGTACTTACTCAGAATTTCAACAGCAAACTTCTCCATGATACATAACACCTCTCTTTTAGCGCCTGCCATAGTATTTTGTAAACCATTTTCGTAATGCTCTCGAGTTGAGTAAATGATCCAGTGAGGAAATGCACCGCTCTTCTTTGGATCTCTGTCTGTTCCAATAAACCTACTTGGTAAGGGTTACAGATTGATGAACAGTACTCAAAAATCTGTCAAACTAGTGTTTTGTAAGCCACTTCATTCGTGGAGGAATTACATTTTCTTAAGATTCTTCGAAATATTCTCAGCCTGGCATCCTTTTTTGCTATGGTTAATTTTATGTGTCGTTCAACTTTAGTGCGCTCTGCACACTTATTGTGCAAATGGCTCTGAGCGCTATGGGACTTAACTTCTGAGGTCATCAGTCCCCTAGAACTTAGAACTACTTAAACCTAACTAAGCTAAGGTCAGCACACACATCCATGCCCGAGGCAGAATTCGAACCTGCGACCGTAGCGGTCGCGCGGTTCCAGACTGTAGCGCCTAGAACCGCTCGGCCACCCCGGCCGGCACACTTATTGATAGATCTTTTATAACAATCACAGATCTTTTATAACAACCGCTGTCTCCAGTAAGTCTTGCCCAATCTAAAGTTGTCGATCTATTTACCCATTTATGTGCAATGCATTCCATGTATTTCCGCCATGTTCAGTTGCTGGTCCCTAGCTCAATAGTCGATCGTCTGCAGCCCTTCTTGCATTTCTCTACTGTCTTCTGGTGTTGTTAGTGTTGCGACCACTTCCTGACACCAATGTTGTGGCCCCTTTTCCTGTGCTAGTTGCAAATAGTTTGCGGAAGTATGATTCCCAGTAAGCCTCAGTGTTGGCTCGAATATCTCTAATTTCACGAGATATGTGTAAGGGGAAGCAATATATTTTTTAACTCCTCTACGTGGCCACGCGGTTTGAGGCGCCATGTCACGAACTGCGCGGCCGCTCTCGCCGGAGGTTCGAGTCTTCCCTCGGGCACGGGTGTGTACGTGTGTTGTTCTTAGCATTAGTTAGTTTAAACTAAAACTAAAACTCCTCCCGAACAGGCCATGAAGGCCCAACGGCACTGACCGGCCGCCGTGTCATCCTCAGGCCATAGGCGGGTATGGAGGGGCATGTGGTCAGCACACCGCTCTCCCGACTTCTCAGTCAAGTAGCTCCTCAGTTTGCCTCACAAGGGCTGAGTGCACCCCGCTTGCCAACAGCGCTCGGCAGACCGGATGGTCGCCCATCCAAGTGGTAGCCCAGCCCGACGACGGGAACCGGTGTTACCACTGCAGCACGGCCGTTGGCTGTTAGTTAGTTTAAGTAGTGTCTAAGTCTAGAGACCGATGACCTCAACAGTTTGGTCCCTTAGCAATTCACACACATTTGAACATTTCGAAATCTTCTACTAACGCATGCTCTGGGAACTTTACCAATAATCCACTCCGTGATGCAGAACATCTCTGTTTCAGAGCACGCCACGGTAGTTGGTTGATCATGTCTGTGACGATTTCAAGCTTACTAGACGAACCTGTAACGAAACGCGTTGCTTTTCTTTGAATCTTCTCTATTTCCTCTATCAGTCGGATTTGATACGGGTCCCGTACTGACGAGCAATGTATTCAAATATTAGTCCGACGAGTGTTTTATAAGCTATTCTCTTTGTTGAGGGACTACATTTTCTGAGGATTCTTCAACTGAATCTCAGCCTGGCATCTGCCTTACTCGCAATTAATTTTACATAGTCGTTCCATTTTAAACAGCTCTGTACACATACTCCTATATATTTTATGTAAGTGATTGCTTCCACTGATTGTTCTGCAATTGTGTAATCGTACAGTCAAGAGTCTTTCTGTCTATGTATTCGCAGTACGTTACCTTTGTTTATGATAAGCGTCAGTTGCCGCTCCCTGCAACAAGCATCGATCCTCTGTAGATCTCCCTGCAATTCGCTACTGTTTTCTGCCATCACGACTTCTCTGCATACAACGGTATCATCTGCGGAAAGCCTCATGCAGTTTCCGACGTTATCTACTACGTCATTTATACAGGCTGGTCCATTGATCGTGACCGGGCCAAACACATCATGAAATAAGCGTCAAACGAAAAACCTACAAAGAACGAAACTTGTCTAGCTTGAAGGGGGAAACCAGATGGCGCAATGGTTGGCCCGCTATATGGCGCTGCCATAGGTCAAACGGATATCAACTGCGTTTTTTTAAATGGGAACCCCATTTTTTAATTACGTATTATTGTAGTACGTAAAGAAATATGAATGTTTCAGTTGGACCACTTGTAACGCCAGAAATGCATATCCTCCTATTTCCATCTATTGTACTATTTTTTTTCCTTGCTTTGTTACCTCAAGATATGACATTTCTGTCTCTTTGTATATTGTAATTGTTTTACTATTTGTATATTTATGCATTTATGTCGATGTATAATTGATTTGTTTCGTAAATATTATTTGTATTTTTACGCTGGGTCTTGCCTAGGGAAAACTGCTATCGAACGATTACGTCGATAGGTCGTGTGAAGAATCAAAGTGTGTAGGATCTTTGGTAGTGTTAACTCTGCCGCGTGGAGCGCGGGCTGAGCAGAAGGAGTCTGGCTGGAGTAGCGAGTGGAGCAGGTGCGTGGTGTGACGCTCCCGCGAGTTGCCGCGCTTTCGGGGTTTGGCAGCATGTAATTGCGCTCGACTTGCGATGATAGTTTCTGACATGGTGTCGCGGACGGGAAACATTAACTAGCGCACATCAAGAGCCCGTTTCGTCTGGTGACTGTGTCGAGAAGAAGGCGCGCCAACATCCAGCTTCTGCAACAGCGCCGGCCGACAATGAGTGACTGGCGCCACCTCCTCGACCGACGGCTTCAAACCTTCAATCAACCGACAAGGAAGACTGGACGCACGTAAAGTTTTAGAACTGTATGGCAGACCTCAGCTTTTAATCTTGTTCCATTTGCCTCGCAAAATTACAGCAACTTAGCATGAACCTTTGTTGCTCATTGTCCCAATTGCATTACCAAGCAGGGTCCCTTCCTTTTCCGAAATGAACCCGAGTGTCGTTGAAATTTAAACGCCAGCACTAAAGTAATATAACTAATTCTATTTCACTGCTTTAATTTCAAAGTTCAGTTGGCTGGCTACAATATTCAGATTACACAAGCACAAATTAAGAGTGCGAGTTTTGTTACCATATTTTAGCTTACCTGTGACTGCAGCTCAGCTTGGTACATACTAAATTTTACTATTGTTAATTGTTCAGAATCATTTAATTCAAGTTCAAAGTTAAATCTCTTCTTTCTAAATTGCGTAGATTCAAGTAGCTTTTGAAATGATTGTTGAGGTAGTCCAAGACTAACCGTATTTTACTGAATTTCGATGTGCTTCAGAAAGAAAGCTCACTATTAACTTCAGTCACTAAATTAACTTTCGATTTTCCGGTTTTATTAATTCTTTTGCTAAATTAAGTCAGGGTGTAGCGAAATTTATTACTTCTGACAAACTTTCAGTTTTCACACTACGCGTGTCAACCTTCAGTTGCCACGCTTCTAGTGCTAATTATATGTGTAATAACCTTTCTTTTTCAGTTACTATAGTAATTGTCCTTAGGACTGGCGACCGTGATTTCCCCCAAATCTCAAATACCTAATTACCGCTAGTTAATTGTTAACGTAACGGCTGCACATTTACTTTCTTTATTAACTTTACCCCTTTTCAAAATTAATTTCCACCAGTTTCATTAGCACAGTTCCTTTCATTTAGATGTAACCCTTTCCTCCCTCTTTACCGACAGGTTAACTTCGGTGACGATTGCTTTTCCAAAACTCCCATTAGGTACACGCGGTTTCATTTTTCACTGTCATTAAGGTCGGTAAGTGAGGGGGAGGTTACACGTGGCGACCTGGTGACAGGACAATCTTCGGATTTGAGGTTGTTCTGGACACGAATTTTGCATTGTGCAAATCTCGTAACAAAGTACTGGTTACGTACAGGCCGTTACGTCAGCGAGAATAAGTAGTGGGAGTAATCCTAATTATATTTGAGGTTTGGAATTTATATTGAAAATTATTAAAATGAGTGAAGGCAACAATTGCCAAAATTTGGTAGACTTGGATACGGAACAATCGGTCGAACAGTGGGAAACGCGCACCGCGGTACCCATTGTTCAGGGGCAGGCGGCTAGCATGAAAGACGCGACCGCCGAAACGCAACAAAGAGCAGAAATGGAATTCCACACTTTAGAAAATGTTTCGGAATCGGAAGTGAAAATCAAATGTGAATCCCTTGATGACGAATACGGGGGGACAATTAAAGAGGAAGCCGCTACGGAAGTAAAACCGGTAGTTTCCGGGAATTTAACTGATTTATTGAATGTTTTGATTAACGAAATCAAGAGTCAATCGGCAGAAATTAAAGCTCTGTCTGCCAAGCAAGAAGATCAGGCTGCCAAGCAAGAAGCTCAGGCTGCCAAGCAAGAAGCTCAGGCTGTCAAGCAAGAGGCTCAGGCTGCCAGGCAAGAAGCTCAGTCTGAAAAAATTGAACGGATGCTAGACAATCAGAACAAAGCTATTAACGTTGTTAACAACAATGTTGGAGTTGTTAATACAAAAGTTGATAAAATCAAAGAAGATATTGTTGTAATTAATACCGAAATCGGTAATCTTAAACAGGAAATGATAGGCGTTCAGGCGGAAATTGCGAGCATAAATACTCGTTTTGATTCCGAAATTAGAAGAATCGAGAAAAGTGTAGGAGAAGCAGTTGCTCCGATCATCGAGAATAAGGTGACGGAACAAATTCAATTAGTGAAAAAAGAGGATCAACAGAAGGTGGAAACTTTAAAGGCTTTAGTGTCCGAAGTAGACACTAAAGTGAGGGAGCAGGCTAATACCTGCGAAGAGAAAAAGAGGGAAGTGGAAACGCTTGCGACAACCACTTGCCAAGTAATTACGAGAGTGTCGGAATTAGAAAAGAAACTTGACGAAAAACAGAGCTATGTGCCAATCTGTGCACTTAGTTCGGAATTGTTGACGAAAGAGGAGCGGTTCGACCCCTTGAAAAAAGGCGGTATACACGCGACGGATTTCATTAAAAATTGTGAAAGAGTTTTACCCAGATCATGGACTAATAAGAGAAAAATTAATGCGGTTATTGATGTGCTGGCTGGTGATGCCAAGCGTTGGGGCTTAAACCTCAACATTACGAACCTGACTTTTGACGAGTTTAAAAATTTGTTTCTGGTTGAATATTGGTCAGAGCAAAAACAGCAAAGTGTCTGGCGCGAATTTGTCGTATCGAGGCCTTTCGATGCGAATTCGCGCGGTTCGATGAGGAAGTTTTGTGAGGGCTGGATCCGCAAGTTGGAATATTTGCGTGATCGCCGCACGGAATCCGAAATAGTCTGGGAACTCTACAGGAAGCTTCCAGATGACACAAAACGCTACGTAGGAAGCAATCACAGGACAATCAATGATTTCCTGGAAAGAGTTGAGGACGAGGACAATTGGCGCAATAATCGCGACAGTGGTAGAGGCCGTGGTAACAACAACGGGTACCACGGCAACCACAACAACGATAACCATGGGAATAATGCATACCGCAGCAGTAATAATAATGGTTCGGACCGTAATAACAATCGGTACAATGCAAATAATAACAGGAATGACAGAAACCAGTATCATACTAACGTGATACGGGCTTCACAGAATAGTAATAACGCCAGAGGGTGTGATCAGCCGCCTCGGCAGCGTCCGGGGAGCGTATCTGCTGGGACGAGACAGGGAAACCATTAGCCGCGCCGGTGAGGGGCCGAGCGGGCGTGGAGAAATTTTGGCGGCCCAATAACAGGAGAAAACCCAGGTATCGTCATTATGAAAATTCCGTGTGGAATAATCAACGGCGGGAGAGTGTGCCAGTGTTAGGAGAAAGGAGTGCGCCCACAAGTAGTGCACACGGCAGTAGGTAGTACATTCACTGTCAGTGAGAGCAATTTAAGTAGTGTTCCGGAAATCGATTATAAAGTGGCAGCTGTAATACCCACAGCGGAACTGGAGATTGAGTTTAAGAATGATTCGCAATTGTTGAGAGAAGGTCAGATGTCGGATAAAACGTCCGTCATCGAGCGAGGGGATGCAGAGAGGGATGAGGTCTGGTTAAGGCAGTTCGGTCGCTTATACGACGAACTAAGAGATTATAGGGGTCTGTATGGGAGAAGTGTTTATGGGGAGCGCGTGCAGGATTTGCCGCGTCTCGTCCCGCAGGAAGATAGTGTTTGTGAAATGATAGAAAGTTCTGGCCCTAATCGGCAGACTTTATTAGAAATAGTTGATGTTAAGGGGGAGCACGAGCAAGATTCGTCGTGTTTCGTCCCGCAGGAGTTAGATGTTGAAGTAGTAACGGAAAGTTCTGGCCCTAACCGGCAGACCTTACCGAAAGTTTCAGTGGTAGAAGTAATCGACCCATCCGACGCAAACCTCCAGTTTAAACATTGCGAGAGTATTAAGGAGAAAGATTGCGAAAATTTTAGTGATAGCCGGACACGATTGGTAGAAAAGCACATAGATTACAGCGTGTATGAGGTAAGAGCTGACATTATACGGTCAGACGATAACAGTGTGGGTTGCGCAGATCTAGAGGAAGTAATTGCAGATACAACTGGGCACATTTCTCCAGGTAGATTGGCAGATGAGATTAATCTGACCAAAGTGGAATCAACGAAGGTGACAATTAGTGAATTGATAGCAAAGCAACACTCACTAGTTGACGAGTTACAGGAAAAGGCGAAGCTACAGGCGAAGCTACAGCCTCAGGACAAACGTGTTGAAATTAAAAGTGTATGTGAACAGAGGCTGAAAAAGCCGCCAGATAAGCCGGATTTAGGGTCAAAGCCGGATGGTTTTTTCTGGAATGACCTGGATATAGACGAGGATTTACTGTGGGAAAATAAAGAAACAGTCGAGGACAAGTGTAGACAGATAGTAGTGTTTGTTAATATGCACGACCTACAACTAAACGTGTTGATTGACACCGGTGCAGAATTGAGTGCTGTATCTGGGAAAATATTTGAGTTACTGAAAGACAGACCTGGCATCGTAGTTATGCCAGTAACAGGAGTGAAAATTATCGGTGCTACTGGGAAGGCCAGTAAACCGGTCACAAAACAGATTTTTGTCAACTTCGAGATATGTGGGGCACGATTTGAACAAGAGTTTGTCGTCGTGCCAGACTTAACTACGGAAGTAATTATTGGGTTAGATTGGCTATTAAAGTACCGTGCAGTGATTAACTGCGAAAGCAAAACTTTGACATGTACGTCACAAGATAAAACAATAGTAGTTAGTTTTGACGAGGCAGGAGACGGTGTGCATAGGCAATACCAGCCTATACACATTGTTAACTGGCCGGATGACATTGACGTAGGAATGAATTTGAACTGCCGTAACGTGAGGAATTTCGGCATTGACAAAAGTGTAGAAAGTGAATTGGAAGAGATAATCAAATTCCCTCCACGGATTAACATTAGTATTGGTGTGAAAAAAGATCGTTTGCGAGAAGTAATGAAGCTAAAAGCCGATGCTCGCATACGTCGTCATGACGCTAAAACGCGTTTTGCTAAGTTTGCAATCGGAGACTTAGTACTTGTAAAAGCTCATGAGAAATCGAGCGAGATAGACAATGAAATCTCTGAATTTAAGTTTGTTTATAATGGACCATATAAAGTCATTGGTATACCTCACACAAATGCTTATTGCTTAGAGTATCCAAGCTCTGGAAAACGATTAGGTATACGGAATATTATAGACTTGAAGTTGTACCAACCTAGGATCGATTAATACCACACAATGAGTAATTTGTACAGTATGTAAATATAGAGTGTAAGACTTAAGGATGTGCCATGTTACGATGCTTTTGCCTGACCTAGAGGTCATTAAAGAAGTTGTAATTAATAAGTAATTAATTTTGACTAAATGATTTAAGAGTAACTGATTAGTAATCATCTGAAAAATCCAAGCTGCTAGTTTAAGTTTTCAGCTGAGTCACAGTAGATTAAGCAATGTAAATATGATTTTGTAACTTTCTGTAATATTTCATGAATGTGTGTTTTTATTAGTCATTGCCGACGTACTTAGACGCTGTTTTAAGTTTCAGGCTAGTACATGCGTGTGATGATGGACAGTGTTGAGTTATCCACTGTGATAGTATTAAGGGACTCCTTGAGATTACTCGGGAGTGAGTTTTTCCTAAAGAATTCAGTGAAACGGACGTTCTGGAAATGCCGTCACACAGGCAGGTGAGATCAAGCGTGCCGCACAGGCGGGCGCAACAATACTTGCGAGGCGAAGCCGCTGTCGGCTCTGTGCCACTGTCGGCTCTTGTGCCGCTGTCGGCATTCTTTGTACTTGCGGGTACGGAAGGCGGAACTGTTTTTCTTCCTGGACAGCTGAAAGAATTCTACTGTCAATATTTATGTTTTATTTTATCTGCTGTATATTATTTTCTTGTTTAGCGTTAATTGGACATGACGAGAATATTAATTATGAAAAGGTTACATAAAATTGTGTATTCTATGTAATTAATTATTAGTTTGCGTATTTTGATATACCTGTTTTTTATGACCATGTACTCTGATCAATTTTGCAAATAGTATTCCATTTCTTATAGTGTTACGAATTTTAATGATTTTGGAATAGCTAAACCATTTTCTATGTTTTCTATTAATTTTGATATGTTGTCAACCTGTTTTATTTTGTGCAAGATGACAGAGTGGAATAAGATTAGGAGTGTCTCCACTCAATTATTATTGTCTAAAAAATTGGGTTATGGTTAATTAGACGAATGCTAAATTTTTTTGATGTTTTGAGCATATGCATTTCCGCTGTTTCTTTTTTGGGACATTTTCTGAGTCTGTTTACGTTACACGAACATCCTCAGACAATGTGGGGCACGTGTAACGCCGGAAATGCATATCCTCCTATTTCCATCTATTGTACTATTTTTTTTCCTTGCTTTGTTACCTCAAGATATGACATTTCTGTCTCTTTGTATATTGTAATTGTTTTACTATTTGTATATTTATGCATTTATGTCGATGTATAATTGATTTGTTTCGTAAATATTATTTGTATTTTTACGCTGGGTCTTGCCTAGGGAAAACTGCTATCGAACGATTACGTCGATAGGTCGTGTGAAGAATCAAAGTGTGTAGGATCTTTGGTAGTGTTAACTCTGCCGCGTGGAGCGCGGGCTGAGCAGAAGGAGTCTGGCTGGAGTAGCGAGTGGAGCAGGTGCGTGGTGTGACGCTCCCGCGAGTTGCCGCGCTTTCGGGGTTTGGCAGCATGTAATTGCGCTCGACTTGCGATGATAGTTTCTGACATGGTGTCGCGGACGGGAAACATTAACTAGCGCACATCAAGAGCCCGTTTCGTCTGGTGACTGTGTCGAGAAGAAGGCGCGCCAACATCCAGCTTCTGCAACAGCGACGGCCGACAATGAGTGACTGTCGCCACCTCCTCGACCGACGGCTTCAAACCTTCAATCAACCGACAAGGAAGACTGGACGCACGTAAAGTTTTAGAACTGTATGGCAGACCTCAGCTTTTAATCTTGTTCCATTTGCCTCGCAAAATTACAGCAACTTAGCATGAACCTTTGTTGCTCATTGTCCCAATTGCATTACCAAGCAGGGTCCCTTCCTTTTCCGAAATGAACCCGAGTGTCGTTGAAATTTAAACGCCAGCACTAAAGTAATATAACTAATTCTATTTCACTGCTTTAATTTCAAAGTTCAGTTGGCTGGCTACAATATTCAGATTACACAAGCACAAATTAAGAGTGCGAGTTTTGTTACCATATTTTAGCTTACCTGTGACTGCAGCTCAGCTTGGTACGTACTAAATTTTACTATTGTTAATTGTTCAGAATCATTTAATTCAAGTTCAAAGTTAAATCTCTTCTTTCTAAATTGCGTAGATTCAAGTAGCTTTTGAAATGATTGTTGAGGTAGTCCAAGACTAACCGTATTTTACTGAATTTCGATGTGCTTCAGAAAGAAAGCTCACTATTAACTTCAGTCACTAAATTAACTTTCGATTTTCCGGTTTTATTAATTCTTTTGCTAAATTAAGTCAGGGTGTAGCGAAATTTATTACTTCTGACAAACTTTCAGTTTTCACACTACGCGTGTCAACCTTCAGTTGCCACGCTTCTAGTGCTAATTATATGTGTAATAACCTTTCTTTTTCAGTTACTATAGTAATTGTCCTTAGGACTGGCGACCGTGATTTCCCCCAAATCTCAAATACCTAATTACCGCTAGTTAATTGTTAACGTAACGGCTGCACATTTACTTTCTTTATTAACTTTACCCCTTTTCAAAATTAATTTCCACCAGTTTCATTAGCACAGTTCCTTTCATTTAGATGTAACCCTTTCCTCCCTCTTTACCGACAGGTTAGCTTCGGTGACGATTGCTTTTCCAAAACTCCCATTAGGCACACGCGGTTTCATTTTTCACTGTCATTAAGGTCGGTAAGTGAGGGGGAGGTTACACACTTTTTTCGCTTTGTGATAGATGGAACTGTAATAGTCACAAACATATGGCACACAATTTTAGACGAACCGTTGGTAACAGGGAGGTTTTTTAAATTAAAATACAGAACGAAGGTACGTTTGAATATTTTATTTCGGTTCTTCCAATGTGATACGTGTACCTTTGTGAACTTATCATTTCTGAGAACGCATGCTGTTACAGCGTGATTACCTGTAAATACCACATTAATGCAATAAATGCTCAAAATGATGTCCGTCAACCTCAATGCATTTGTCAATACGTGTAACGACATTCCTCTCAACAGCGAGTAGTTCGCCGTCTGTAATGCTCGCACATGTATTGACAATACACTGACGCACGTTGTCAGGCGTTATCTGTGGATCACGTAAGCAAATATCCTTCAACTTCCCCACAGAAAGAAATCCGGGGACGTCAGATCCGGTGAACGTGCGGGCCATGGTATGGTGCTTCGATGACCAATCCACCTGTCATGAAATATTCTATTTAGTACCGCTTAAACCGCACGCCAGCTATGTGCCGGACATCCAACATGTTGGAAGTACATCGCCTTTCTGTCATGCAGTGAAACATCTTGTAGTAGCATCGGTAGAACACGTAGGAAATCAGCATACATTGCACCATTTAGATTGTCATCGATAAAATAGGGCCAATTATCCTTCCTCCCATAATACCGCACCATACATTAACCCGCCAAGGTCACTGATGTTCCACTTGTCGCAGCCATCGTGGATTTTCCGTTGCCCAATAGTGCATATTATGCCAGTTTACGTCACCGCTGTTGGTGAAAGACGCTTCGTCGCTAAATAGAACGCGTGCAAAAAATCTGGCATCGTCCCGTAATTTCTTTTGTCCCCAGTGGCAGAACTGTACACGACGTTCAAAGTCGTCGCCATGCAAGTCCTGGTGCATAGAAACATGGTACGGGTGCAATCGACGTTGATGTAGCATTCTTAACAGCGACGTTTTTGAGATTCCCGATTCTCGCACAATTTGTCTGCTACTGATGTGCGGATTAGCCGCGACAGCAGCTAAAACACTTACTTGGGCATCATCATTTGTTGCAGGTCGTGGTTGACGTTTCACATGTGGCTGAACCCTTCCTGTTTCCTTACATAACGTAACTATCCGGCGAACGGTCCGGACACTTGGATGATGTCGTCCAGGATACCGAGCAGCACACATAGCACACGCCCGTTGGGCATTTTTATCACAATAGCGATAAATCAACACGATATCGACCTTTGGTAAATGGTCTATTTTAACTCGGGTAATGTATCACGAAGCAAATACCGTCCGCACTGGCGGAATGTTACGTGGTACCACGTACTTATACGTTTGTGATTATTACAGCGCCATCTATCACAAAGCGTAAAAGTGGTCCTACTAAAACATTCATATTTCTTTACGTACTACAATGATACGTAATAAAAAATGTGGGTTCCCATTTAAAAAAACGCAGTTGATATCTGTTTGACCTACGGCAGCGCCATCTAGCGGGCCAACCATAGCGCCATCTGGTTTCCCCCTTCAAGCTAGACAAGTTTCGTTCTTTGTAATTTTTTCGTTTAACGCTTATTTCATGAGATATTTGGCCCCGTCACTATCAATGGACCACCCTGTATATATTGTGAAAAGCTATGGTCCTATAACGCTCCCCTCCAGCATGCCCATAGGTTACATTTACGCCTGAAAACTTCTCTGCATTCAGAATGACATGCATAGCAATATCATCTATTGAGTAGACTTTTTCTACAGTGCGGGTGTATTCGGTGCTCGTACGAGTCTGTTCCTTTGCTGATACGAGGGGCAACACCTACCACTGACTCTAATTTTGCTAGCACGCCAGTTATTTTTTCTTGAGTAATCTGTACCGCTTTGCTTTCTGGTGTAATTTCAGGTTCGGAAGCTGATGAACCCTCTACAGCTGTCCTAGACATGATACAACTACGTAAATCCAATGCAAAATTAGTTCACTCGCCACTTCACAAAAATATTTGAAAATAGTCTCGGTATGGTATTTAATATACTTGTTATCCCTGAATCCAGTTACGTTAGCCCTCAATGCTAAATGCGTGGAATAATGGTTGGTCAATATATCAAGACAGTTTCGTAGCGCTATGGACAACAATGGAACGTAAATGCTTCAAGCACTAAATAATCTATTTAAATTCAATAAATGTACAAATTACTGCAGATAATTAAATTCTGCATCCTAAAGCTATTTCTAAATGCCAAAAAAAAAAAAAAAATTGAAGAAAATTTCAACTGTCATGCTCAGCGCTGGTTTTGCTACTGTGGAGTTCAAGATAGAGATGATTTTTTTTTTTCAACTTGTCTGCCGAATCCAGGTGAGTTAGTTTTTGGATTTTGATGCTGCTTTTCAGATTTTTGTACTTTTGGTCCTCATCCAGATCCGTGTAGTCTACGCAACAAAATTTACAAAATGGGTTAGGTATTTGTAGAACAGTAAAGTAGTTATAATGTAAAAAACTAAAACTATAATAAAAAACAAATGTTCTTTGTACGTCTGTTGGCTCCACTTGCTCCAGTAGTAGTTTCCATGTTGTCGCCACTCCCGTTGTATCTCGCTTCCTCATAGCAACACGTTGTTACCACTTCAACTGCATCTCCTGTAGGTCGTGTGGCAGCAAGAAATATCTGTATGACGATAATGTTATCTGACTTGGATAATATAATGCCATAAATCCCACGCTCTAGTCTAATGTTCTTTAAAATAATTAATTACCATGTCGCCTTTTTGTATGGGTGAAGAGCGAGAATAATAGAATAGGTAACTTTACTTCCGCCTGTCTGTAACCACTTTAGCCGGCCGGAGTGGCCGTGCGATTCTAGGCGCTACCATCTGGAACCGAGCGACCGCTACGGTCGCAGGTTCGAATCCTGTGTTGAGCATGGATGTGTGTGATGTCCTTAGGTTAGTTACGTTTGATTAGTTCTACGTTCTAGGCGACTGATGACCTCAGAAGTTAAGTCGCAAAGTGCTCAGCGCCGTTTGAACCAGTTTTTGTAACCACTTTATCTGGGAACATAAAATTCTTAAAAGATTAATAAACAGAGAAGTAACTGAAGAAGAATTTGTTTTTAACTATTTTTTATTGCTTCGAACAAGAAAGTTTACACTGCTGCAAGCATGTTGTATTTGTATAGTCATAAATAAGTCAGTCAGACTTTAAGATCTTTTCACGCAATAATATTCAAATTCTCATGTCTGTTGTAATGGTGGCTAATTATACACTCCTGGAAATGGAAAAAAGAACACATTGACACCGGTGTGTCAGACCCACCATACTTGCTCCGGACACTGCGAGAGGGCTGTACAAGCAATGATCACACGCACGGCACAGCGGACACACCAGGAACCGCGGTGTTGGCCGTCGAATGGCGCTAGCTGCGCAGCATTTGTGCACCGCTGCCGTCAGTGTCAGCCAGTTTGCCCTGGCATACGGAGCTCCATCGCAGTCTTCAACACTGGTAGCATGCCTCGACAGCGTGGACGTGAACCGTATGTGCAGTTGACGGACTTTGAGCGAGGGCGTATAGTGGGCATGCGGGAGGCCGGGTGGACGTACCGCCGAATTGCTCAACACGTGGGGCGTGAGGTCTCCACAGTACATCGATGTTGTCGCCAGTGGTCGGCGGAAGGTGCACGTGCCCGTCGACCTGGGACCGGACCGCAGCGACGCACGGATGCACGCCAAGACCGTAGGATCCTACGCAGTGCCGTAGGGGACCGCACCGCCACTTCCCAGCAAATTAGGGACACTGTTGCTCCTGGGGTATCGGCGAGGACCATTCGCAACCGTCTCCATGAAGCTGGGCTACGGTCCCGCACACCGTTAGGCCGTCTTCCGCTCACGCCCCAACATCGTGCAGCCCGCCTCCAGTGGTGTCGCGACAGGCGTGAATGGAGGGACGAATGGAGACGTGTCGTCTTCAGCGATGAGAGTCGCTTCTGCCTTGGTGCCAATGATGGTCGTATGCGTGTTTGGCGCCGTGCAGGTGAGCGCCACAATCAGGACTGCATACGACCGAGGCACACAGGGCCAACACCCGGCATCATGGTGTGGGGAGCGATCTCCTACACTGGCCGTACACCACTGGTGATCGTCGAGGGGACACTGAATAGTGCACGGTACATCCAAACCGTCATCGAACCCATCGTTCTACCATTCCTAGACCGGCAAGGGAACTCGCTGTTCCAACAGGACAATGCACGTCCGCATGTATCCCGTGCCACCCAACGTGCTCTAGAAGGTGTAAGTCAACTACCCTGGCCAGCAAGATCTCCGGATCTGTCCCCCATTGAGCATGCTTGGGACTGGATGAAGCATCGTCTCACGCGGTCTGCATGTCCAGCACGAACGCTGGTCCAACTGAGGCGCCAGGTGGAAATGGCATGGCAAGCCGTTCCACAGGACTACATCCAGCATCTCTACGATCGTCTCCATGGGAGAATAGCAGCCTGCATTGCTGCGAAAGGTGGATATACACTGTACTAGTGCCGACATTGTGCATGCTCTGTTGCCTGTGTCTATGTGCCTGTGGTTCTGTCAGTGTGATCATGTGATGTATCTGACCCCAGGAATGTGTCAATAAAGTTTCCCCTTCCTGGGACAATGAATTCACGGTGTTCTTATTTCAATTTCCAGGAGTGTATATGACGAAGCTAGTCACAAGAAGTCTAATTTAGCGAGCTGATGAGCGTCAATTCTTCTCTCTTGTATCGTCTTTGTCTCCATAATGATGAAGCAGTTGAACATCCCAGAGAGTAAAAATACACATCCGCCTCACTAAACGACGTAGAAAACTAAATTGTAACATAAGAACTTGAAACTTGCTACAATGGAAGAATAAAAATGAAACTCAGATTCCACTACTCACACAGTATGTTATATATTCCTGGCATTCGGAGGCTGTCTTTCACACTCTCAACCGAATTTTTGCTGGACGCATTGTAATATTATTGGTATTTCCGTCCTATGAAAGCTTTGAGTACCCTTTGAAAGACATTTGTTTTGTATAATTTACATAACTGTAAAGATGCGCATCTAGCGCGGACGCTAATACATCGATTGCGCAGTCAAAGAAACATTTTAACAGAAGCTGACCTGTCGTTCCGCTTCGATCTAAATAAAAGATGACAGTAAAAAACGTTTGTAGATCTTCAGATTTTAATGTGCTTCTGCTTGTTATGTGAAAACGTAAAGGAGGTCGACTTTAAGTTAAAAAAGTGAGCGGTCTTGCTAGCGTGCAGACAACATTATTAATTAATAAAATTAAGGTAATTCATGTTCGAAACTGTAAATCAGCAAGTTATTGTTATCGGAGGTGTTGAACAGTGCAAGAATTGTCTTCAACGAAAGGAGAAAAGTAGTGACTATAATTTGTGACAAAAAAACGTGAACCAAGGAGACAGCACAGGACAGGCTGAAATCTGATCGCACCATACTGTTAGAAAAGTAATTATGTAAGTTGTATTGTTTATAAATAAGCCCTAATTTTGCTAGTGAGAATTGTTTGAATATATTTAGTGTTTACCAGACTTCTTATTCTGTTCTTTTCCTTTATACTTTTTTATCCTCCATGCCATATTATTTTTATAAATGTCAAACAGCCTTTACTGCAGCAGAGAATACTGGTCGTAGACAGAAGGCCGCTCCTTGTCTTCTATACAATTCATAGCTGCCCCATTTATTAATGATTTCATTTGCAAATGCAATTTTTTTTACTATTCATTGTTAAAGGTCCCTTAGGTAATCTTTGCGTAATCAGAAATTAGCCTCCTTCTGACAACGATCAGGAGCCGACCAGAAGACGGACGTCTTCGACCGCTTTCGTGTCTCCTGTGGCAAAGCTGTGCCAGACTGGAAACACGACATTCTAGTATGAAATACAGATTTAAATTGATAGATTTTGAAATATATTTAACGTAAGAAAAATAATTTTTTTTTATCATACTAGATGTGGCGCCCGAACAGGGACCTGATAAAAATTTTTTAATCTGTTCTGTTATTGTTTCATGACATCATCCGGTGGACATCGGGAAGCCGTAAAGGAAGTACTGAACGAAGCCGTGGAAGTATTAAAAAAAAAATTTCGAAAAATAACAGCAGTGCGCAAAACGACTGCTGTAAGTACGGTTTTCATTACGCATAAAATCCCGCGTCTTGTATTAAAAAAAAACTGATTTCCGGAATTTCTTTCCTTACTGCTTCATTTTACCCTATCGCTGTTATTTCCTTGCAGAATTGCTTATTTACGTAGTTAGAATTCATTTCTGATCATCTCTTCATGCAAAGTTTATTTGTTAGTGTTACGAGCATCTTCATTGTTGCTACGGTTAAGAACACAAGATGGATGCCATAATAGCAGGATTCAGTGTCTAGTAGGTGTTTGTCACTTATTTTCAAAGTTAGGTGCCATCTTGTCTTCTACCCGGTATAGCTCTGCAATTGTCACCTACCGCGGTGTGACGTTTGACTATCAGCGCGCGCATCTGAGAGCTGACGATCGGCGTGCCGCGAAATATTTCTTTGAGCAGTTACGTCACAAACTTGAAAATAAACATGGCAGATGACAGAGGCAAGCCGACAAACAGTGTGGATGACGTTGATGACACTGTTGTCAAGTCATACCCACCACGTTCGCGAACGGGAAAAGGCAGACCCGATTCGCGAATGGAGAGAACGGCAGACAATGATGGTGTGCGTGACGTATCGTCACAGCAATCATCGTCACAGCAAGCGGGAGAAAATTCGATGGTTGAAATGATGAGAATTTTTTTTCAAGAAAGAGAACAGGAGAAACTGGAAAGGGAAGCTTATAAATTACAAGAACAACGTGATAGAGAACAGGAGAAACTGGAAAGGGAAGTTTATAAATTACAAAAACAACGAGATAGACAAGAAAGGGAAAAAAAAGAAAGGGAAAAGGAACGGGAGACAGAGCGAAAATGGTTTGACCTGAATACCATGATTGGTACAATGAAAAATAGGTTAGATAATATTGATGCCAACTTAGAGACAAGAATAAGGACAGTCACGGTGGAATATATCTCGGAATTAAGTAGTAAAGTTAATGAAAGGATAGAAGGTATTCTGCAGAAGGTAGATGCTTGTGAGAGCACAGTAGGTAACGTGCACAAAGACATCAAAGTACAAATCGAAAGTTGCCAGGCAGTTACAACAGAAGTTTCAAAAAAGTCCGCTGAGGTCGGAGCTAAAGTAAACAAGCTTGCAGACAATGTCGTCACTCTGCAAGGCCAGGTCAATGACCTGACACAGGCGCTATCCGAAATTAACATTGAAAAGAGGGTGAATGATGCTGCAGCCAACGTACGTTCCACGATAGGAAAAGAATTTGTAGAATGGGTCGAGACTAAGGAACAGTACATAGAAAACAAGGTTCAACACGACTTAAAAGAAGCCGTTAAGTCAGCCACAGTTGAAGTTTTAGCTGCTCCAGGTACATCAGGAGATACGATTCTCACTGAATTAGGAGAGATTCGTAGAGTTTTTCACCGAGATCTTCCCGAGTGGAAACGACACCTCACTGAGGAAATCGAGTAGTTGAAACAACAAGTCAATGATTTTCCTAATGACAATAGAAGTGAGCATTCACACTTGCTTTCTTCAGAACATGAATACAATAATAATCCCGTGTCTCGTGTAGAATTCTCTCCACTTGTACATGGACACAGCAGTAAGAATCCGTTAGCACGCAACCAGAATGATCAAGTAACTCTTGTCGAGCTAATGAAAGAAGAAAGCGTTCTTAAGCACCGCGTGTTCCAGCCTTTTCTGCCAGAGAAACGCAACATCCACCCAATGGTTTTTCTGAAGTCATTTAATGGCGTTTTTCCTGAGAGCTGGGATGACAAGCAACGTATGCGCTTTATAGTAGGTTACATTCAAGGAGAGGGTTCTGTCTGGGGAACAGAAGTAATTGACAGATGTAATAATTACGCTGACTTCGAAAAGCAATTTCTGAACAAATTCTGGAGTTCAGGCATACAACAACGCCTTAGAAAGGAGGTATATAATGCTGAACCGTTTAATACGAGAAGTGCTGGTCTCCGTAGGTACTTCGAGAAATGCCTGCAAAAAATACAATATTGGGACACGCCCATTTCCAAGAAGGACGTAATTATGATCCTTAAGTCAAAGCTACCGGTATCAATCAGGGAGAAGTTAGTAAATGTCAGTGACGACGACACGGAGGCTTTTCTGTCAGTACTTGACAACCTTGACATGATTCAAGAAGACGTGCGTGCTAGTGCGCGGAGTAAATGTAATCTTGGCCCGCACACTACACAGCCGCACGGTGTAGGCGCAGACTCAGGTATGTCATACCAACCCAACAACAGTAAAGGACACGACGTTCCGTGCGATAATAACAACTACTATCGCCGTAACGGGAAGCAGAAACATAAATTCCAGGACCAAAACAGGTACCACCCCATATACCAGACAACACAACAGCAATACGGTAATTCACCAGTTAATTACAATGATCGCTATCACTACAATAACGATCGCCAAAATAATAATAATTTCAATGGAAAAGGACGTTGGATTAACACCAACAGTCAACAGCATTATGGTAACCAGCCTAGATTCCAGCACTGTTCTCAAGGGAGAAATCCTCCAGAACCTTCCAAGCAATACAAACAACAGTATGCTCCAAACTTTAGGAATAGTCCTCCACCTTTTACCAACTATCAAAGTCAAAATCATGAACCTCAAAATTCTCGCATCTATTATGCCCGAGCAAACCCGCCAACACACACCATCTCGACTGAAATTCCGGTAAATAGCTCGCAACTTAGGTGGAATACGGAAGCAAACTTCGTACCGAGCGTACCGACCGGTACTTCAAAAGTAATTGTGAGCGAAATTCAATCTAATGAACATGCGGAAAACTAAAAGCAGCTTCTTTTTCTTGCCTCCTTGGGGAAGCTGCGGAACATGTTGGGGGCGATTTCATTAGAGGGCAAATCAACCTTATACGATATGACAATGACTGTGACTTACGAGATGACTTGCTGAATGAGAATGACGTTTTGAATGGTGAGGATTTATGGGAAAACCAGGTTCAGGCATACACTATGATTCATATTCATGATGTACCACTTGTCGCTATAATAGATACTGGTGCCAATATCAATGTTTTGTCTTTATGTGTATATAAGAATGTGTGTTCTGTAGCAAAAGTTCTGTCATTGCCAGTACAAGGGTGTACCGTATCCGGAGCTGTAGGCTCTCTAGTTCAAAAGGTGACGCTACAAATTCATGTACCAGTGAGATTTGCATCAGACACCGTACCATGAACTTTTCTAGTTGTTAAAAATCTGTCAGTACCTTGCCTCCTAGGAATGGAGTTTCTACGTAAGAATCGTGTCATCATAGATTTGCATGAAGGTACATGTACTTTCAGATGCAGTGATAAGAGTATAGTGATTCGACTTATGAGGACCAAAGTTAAGTTGTCCAGCCAAGAACATAAAGTAAAGCTCCGCAAGCTCACATCTCGGCAACAATATTTCAATTATTTAGATGAGTCAGGAGATGCGGTCGAAGACTTTGACTTATTACCGACACATGAAGTATTACTGACGAAGGCAAATGAATCTGACGGTTTAGGTGACCGACGAAGAAAGGAACTATACGACCTGTTGACACAATTTACCAATGTGTTTTCTAACAAACCGGGAATCATAGCCAACTATGTATTCGACATTAAGGTTAAGCCCCACAGCACCTACTGTAAAACCACCTATGCAGTTCCGCAATCCCGCAAGGAAGCAGTACGACAGGAAATCCGCAAAATGTTAAACTGGAAAATAATTGAGCCCTCTGACTCTCCATATTCGAGCCCAATATTGTCTATATTTAAACAGGACGGAAGTGTTAGGCTTGTTCTAGACGCTAGGAACATCAACAAAATTATTGTTCCTGTGTGTACCCGACCGGAAGCATTGGAGGAGCAACTGCAAAGGTTTTATGGTATCAAATTTCTAACCTCCATCGACCTTCGAAGTAGCTATTGGCAGGTGAAGTTGTCGCCTTCTTCAAGGAAGTACACGGCCTTTATCTTTGCGGGTAGGTCATATCAATTTCGTGTCGTACCCTTTGGCTTGAATATTAGTTCAGGTGTCTTTATTGCCGCACTTGACCATGTCTTAGGTCACGAGTTACTGGACAAAATAACTGTCTATGTCGATGATATCTTAGTAGCCTCGATTTCATGGGAGGAACATCTTGACTTGATTCGGAAAATCTTCGTGAGGTTTGCTAACTTTGGCGTTACTGCCAATTTACAGAAATCAAAGTTTGTAAAAAAGGAAGTAAAATTCCTTGGTCATATTATCTCTTCTGAGGGAATCTCTCCCGATCCTAACAAACTGTCTGCAATAAGGAACTTCCCTATGCCCTGCACCAAAAGACAATTAAAAGGGTTTCTAGGGTTAACGTCTTTCTTTCGTCGCTTTATACCAAATCAATCCATGAACAGTCCAGTGTTGCACAATCTATTAAAGAAAAACGTTCATTGGGTATGGACCTCTGAATGTCAGGAAGCCTTTGACAAAATCAAACAAGCTCTTCTGAATAGCAATATCCTCAGTCATCCGGATATGAACTCCGAATTCTGCATTTCTTGCGACGCCTCATATCAAGGCTTGGGCGCTTGTTTGTTCCAGCTAAAGAAAACTAGAGATAAAGAAGAGATTAGGATAGTTAGTTTCGCCAGTCGTGTGCTGACGGAGTGCGAGAGATCGTACTCTGTTACAGAGTTAGAAGGATTGGCAGTTGTATGGGCGTTCCGCCGCTTTAATTATTACATTTATGGCCACCCGATCAAAGTGTATTCCGACCATCAAGCTCTTAGCTTTCTCCTTTCGTGTAAGCTCTATCATCCGAGGCTTACTCGCTGGTGCCTATTTCTACAGGAGTACAATTTCGAAATTGTTTACGTGAAAGGCAAGAACAACATCGTTGCAGATGCACTGTCACGCATGCCGGGAGGTATGCCGGAGCCTACGGAACTGGTAGAACAGATTTCCAATCACAAGATACTCCTTATGAAAGATCCCTTGAATCGTAGTTATTTCCTACGTCTTTGCCGACAGATGGGTACTCTGCAAGAAAGTGACCGAAAATGGAAGAGAGTCAAACAGCTTCTACAAGACAACCCCAATCATCGTTTGTCGAAATTTTATAAATCACACAATGGTGTTTTATTTCATCGTACATCTATGTTGACGGAGCAATGGTGTGTTTGTATTCCTGAGGAGTACGTTGAATATCTCATATGGTACACTCACCTATCCTGGGGACATTATGGCCCCGAGAAGTGTAAAAGAAAGATTTCTCCCTATTGCTACGTACCCAATCTGCATAAGAGTATTCATAAACTGCTAAGCACTTGTTTAATCTGTCAGAAGGCAAAGCCCTTCAATCTTTCGAATGTCATACCTTTGAATCCTATCTACACTGAGCGTCCTAACCAAATAGTCAGTCTCGACTATGCAGGTCCACTTCCTAGAGGAAGAGGAGGTGCTAAGTACCTTGCTGTTTTGCTAGACCTCTTCACTAAGCACGTGCGTTTATACGCGATGAAGTCTTCCAGTGCAAAATCTTTAATAAGACGAATAGAAAAGGATTATTTTCCTCGTTTTGGTAAGCCGGAAACCATGTTGTCTGATAATGCTTCAAACTTCGTTGGAAAAGAGTGGAGACAGTTTCTTGCCAATAATGGTATTAGACAGATTCTAATCTCAAGATTTAGACCGCAAAGTAACCCGACGGAACGAGTCTTCAAAGAATTTAATCGTTTTGTTCGCACCTATGTACCGAACCAGCAAACACGGTGGGTCGATTTCGTTACTCCATTTGAAGAGATTGTAAATAATCTTCCGCACACTTCGACCGGTTTCACACCTTCAGAACTTATCTCCAGGCAAAGGGAAAGCAATGAATGGACTGATCCTATCCCCAAGATAGAAGGTCCAGAAGTCAACCTAGATAATAAGTTAAGACAAGCCCTGATCTCTCTCACAACTCATGCCATTTTAAGAAAAAAGGCATTTGACAAGCATGTCAATAAAGTTCTGTCGTATCGCCTGAACGAGCGTGTTCTTCTGAGAACACACTTCAAACCATCTCTCATCTTACGTAAAAATCGTAAGTGGCAACACCTATACGAAGGACCGCTTGTTATAGTCAGGAAGCCACATATTGGTTGTTACGTGTTGGCAGATCCAGTTAGTGGACGAATAAAAGGACTTTACCACCATGTAGACCTAAAGAAGTACCATGAAAAACAATAAAAAAATATCATTTATTATGTTAAGCTGCAACTTGAAACAAGAGTGTGATCTGTTTAGAAAGTATGTGAATCAACAGCATGTACATGTATTCTGCAGGTGACGTAATCATTTGAGTGAGGTGGACACAAAGTAATGATGGAGCTTGAAAGATATGAAGTGATTGAAGAAGGTACTCTACGGATTTGGAAAATAAGATTTGCTTTAGTTTTAAGGTAGTTTTAAGTTTCTTGAGCACGAGAAGACTGCAGTCGTTGAATTGAGTAAGGGATGTGCCAAAGTGCCACCTGCTGCTTTAGTTTTAAGTTATGGCAAATCTCCTTTTTACCAAGTAGTAAAGGTTTTCTTTAAATCCCTCATTCAGACCAGAATGTCCGTATATGTGAAGTATTAACCTAAGTTAAGCTTTCAAAGGATTGATATTTTAAGTCGCTAGAATC
The DNA here is from genome assembly GCF_023864275.1 of Schistocerca cancellata. Lineage (NCBI taxonomy): Eukaryota > Metazoa > Arthropoda > Insecta > Orthoptera > Acrididae > Schistocerca > Schistocerca cancellata. The sequence continues at coordinate 823,953,886 of NC_064627.1, read as the reverse complement.
ATGTACGATGCAAAACTGATACATTGTAATCTGTAGATTACACCGAGTATAAGCAGCAACATATAGTTAATGTACAAAGAAATTAATAATGGTAACCGCAACTGGAGAGCAACTTTAATTTATTTATTACTATGAGTCAACCAGTTAAGAAATTTGCATTTATAATAAGAATTAGGTCCTGTATTGGAGAAACTTAGAGAGACTATTCCTATGTCACGAGTATTATACAGAAACCTTCGATATTAAGACACCTAGTTGAGGACTGAGATAGTCTGCTTATATTCTTCTGCTATGTCCGCATGCCGTGATTTTGAAATATATTTGAAGATGCTTTGGAAGCGGATTTGTGCGACATTTTAATACTGAAGTCAAGTTATGCCACGTGGATGACACTAAAAACGGTGGAGCCGAAGAATGAATTTGCTAAACTGATTATTTCACCTACTATTTATCTTCGTATCTTTCATTTCCTTGCACTATCCTATTGTAGTTTTCTTCTTTAGCATTCTTACCTTTCTACCCTACCCGGTAGGGGAAGAAATTTGGAAATTGGTTCAAAAGACTTGACGTGTGTATATTGTGTGTATTGACGATCGTGGCTCGTTGGTTAATGCGTATCTGCAGTTACTTATCGAAACGTGATGTAAATCTGGTTTGCTGTGAGCAAAAGCATCCTAGGAAATAGGAATAATTTTCCCGATTTCTGTTAGATGAAGTTTTGAACGTGAACTGTTCGGCACGTCAAAGTGGGCATATTTTACTGATTATTGATGTAACTGAATAAATGAAAAAAGGCTGTTATAGAACAATAAGAAAAGGAAAAGAATCAGATTTAAAATATATATAAAATCTAACGTGCTTCAGAAGCACCATTCAGAATAGCAAACACGTTTTTCGTTAGGTCTTGGACAGTAATAAAAAAAAAACTATGTATATTTTGTAAATGATCCTTTCATGATAAGTAATTTTAGCATTACCTGTGCTACTCTGTGGTATAGAGACACCTATATGGACACGTATGGATTGATGCGTGTGACTCAGTGACAAAATGATGGACACGTGTGTAAAATCGTAATTTGACACATGTACAGGCACGAAAAACTAGTTCTCTAGTGTGAATCAAAACTGTAATAAACTTATGGACACGTGTGATGTTCCGCGTGTGAAGTAGCATTACAAGTATTCTCACATTGTAACGACGATACAGTGACTATCAGTCAAAGGATAGACAAGCTATTGTACTCACTGCAATAGCTGACAATAGTCATTTTCATCGATGACTGTTCTTCGTCGCTGGTGCAGTCAATTTACCGTCCAGGTTTACCATGTCGCCTTGACGAGCTGCTCCAGTACCCACGATTCAACAAAATGCACAAGTTAAAAAAAAAAAAAAAAGGTTGGCGGCCACAGAACTATCTGCCTCGCGCAAGACGCGGACTGCCAACGCTGTCAAACCGCCAGTTCGTTACCACGTGACTGTGAAGCACTGTGGCAACATTCAATGACTGCTCGCCGGCCCGCACTCAACAATAAGCATTCCTCTCCGAAACGGGCGCGAGCGTGCTCCAGATTTGAGATGAAAATGGACATGAAAATAATAAAACGTTGATAAACTACGCACGATTTTACTATATTTACATTAAAAGGACATTAATGATGACTTTTCCTTAACTATAAAAATTGCTACGGCAATATTGCTAAATATATTGCTTAAGAAAGACCTGTACAAGACGAAACGTGTTTTGCTAATATTTGCTAACGAAAGAATATAAAACCTAGACACAAAATATCAATAATATACAATGTATATGTACACTCTTTGACATAAAACTTGACCGGCGGCCGGCCGCTTCAGAGGCTAAGTCCGCGCCGATCGCGACATGGGACAAAGAAACTGGCCAACTCGCTAATTCTCTAAGTCCGGTTATCTGCACAATCTGGCAACACTGTAGACTGCGGCACTTCCTGGAGGAAAACTTGTCCCAAGATAGAGAGACTCTAGGCTGATTACGCCTGTGGTCTAGCGGTAGCGTGCGTTGTTTCTGTTCATAATGTCAGTGGATCGAGAGCAGCTGGCATAAAATATTTTTATAGCCTCTTCTGTCTGAATGCTGAAGACGTGAATGTAATGGTAGCGCAGATTCAATCTATTTCGCTTTGTGACACACCGATATCAAAATTTTATCTAGTAACGATTTTGCGGCAGATTTCCTGCAGACTGTCCTCCTCTGGACGCCGTATGCGGCAAAGCTCCGGGATCCATTTGCTGGCTACTGGCAGCGGCCGTGGCGACAGCAGCGGCGCTGCACTCCCCCGTTCTTTATCGAAAGCGCCTGCTACCGCTCATCGCTTTTGATGATTTGAAACGCTTTATTATTAAATGTTGCTCCACAGAAAATTTCTACAATTTCCATTCACGCTCAAAAGCAACGGAGACAGACGCCCTGATTAGTAGGCGGGTAATCGGCAAGAGCTGAGTATGGCCCGAAATTAATTTTATAGACTGGGACGAAATTAAACCACCTCACTACATTCGATGAATTTATAAATGCTTCATACCTCGTTTCTTTTCCTTTCAAACTTAATTATTTGTGCAACTTTTGGTCAATGATTGGATGTTTTCGTCAAGCCAGAGTGAGCGTCTGTGGTGTAAAATGTATTACAGTTCTTGTTTCATTCCTTATGGTAAGTCTATGCGATAAACTGTGTGAATACTTTGCAATGCATGCTCTGTAGCAGTGCAGGCACACTGCACATTTGGAGTTCCATGTATGGGTTCATGAAGTATTTATTGTTGATCGGAAGTGATAGTTAATGTCATCAGATTTAAACCAGAAAAATTTGTCGTTTTGAAGGTTTCAGAGAACGGAAAGGAATTGCTAACGCCGGTGTTAGAAAACGTCTACAGTTAAACGCTATTGCAAAAATTTAGAAGATGTGAACTGTATTAATGAACATGTGCACTTCATAAACAACCTTCTGACATGTTAGACCTATATGACGAACAAAGATCAAATTTATATCGTTGACAGTCGGTTTGAGTCTTTTCAGGACCTATTTTACAGTGAAGCACCTTGGAATTTGCAAAGCAGAAATCCATGATATTAACTTAATTTACTAAGTCGAAATCGGACGAAGATTGATGTTTAAAGGCATTCTTCAGATTTCGCATAAGAAATGTTTACTAGCAGTTTGCAACTCCATTAATTAAAATGGAAAATAAAATGTTTTAGTCAGCGGCTTCTACCGTGATTCGAACTTATAGTACAAGCACTGCAACGCACAAGGGAACCTCTGAGCTAACGACACACTGGCGGCCAGAGGCGGACTATAGTCACTGCGATGTTGCCTGAGCCTCAAAACGCAACCTTAAACACAGAAACAGAGGAGGTGGAGATTACTGTTTTAACGTCCCGTCGACAACGATGTCATTAGAGACGGATCACAAGCTCGGATTAGGGAAGGATGGGGAAGGAAATCGGCCGTGCCCTTCCTAAGGAACCATCCCGGCATTTGCCTGAAGCGATTTAGGGAAATCATTGAAAACCTAAATCAGGATGGCCGGGCGCGGGATTGCACCATCGTCCTCCCGAATGCACACACAAACAGGTGTTACTTATGTGAAGAACGCCGTTCTTGGAGTCCAGAAATTAAATATACTTTCTAATTGTGTCATCTTGCAGTGGATTATATCGTACGAGTCTTCGATGTGGAAAACGAATGTTAAGTGAATTTAGCGAGGTAACGCCGACCTACACCCGGAAGTAAATGCACTATCAGAGTGTTGACAAATACTTGCTACGACGCTGCCATTTCTCGGCTCTCTGACGAGGCAGCTCTTCAGCGAAATGCTTGCCGTGATTCTCAGATACGGTTCTTCAGAGTGGAGACGCGCGCGCACGTTTGGTTTTTATGCGGCGTTCTCCCCTGGTGGTTTCTGACGTCGCCTTGTGGGCTATGTATACATATGAGACATTCAATTATCATTAATCCAGAATGATACAAGTTTCAGCTTCCGGCGTGGAAGAAGGCTGTTGACGCCGACATTATATCATTTCAACGTAGGGAAAGCAAAACGGATCATTCAATGTTTCTCATTCAACATAAAGCATGTGAGATAAATTTCCGTAACGTTCATAATCATCTAAAAATACAAACGAAGTAAAAATACACCGGAATCTTATTCGAATTGAATATAATGTAAGATACCAAACGCTTTGCACCTCGATGTCGAATTTGTCCACTTGCAATCGTTTGCAGCATGCACATAGATTGTCATGATTACCACGAGAATGAAGAAATATGTTGGTAAGGATGGAAGCAAGAAGAGACGCAGTCAACAAATATTCTATTCCTCATGGCATTCATTTCATTTGACACGTAAGAAGAGGTAAAGCGGGAATTTACTTTCGTTAACACGAAAGATATGCCGCACATATTGATAACGAGGAAGTCTGCGTCTTCATACGTTTCCTCCTTGAAATCTGTATGCCCTATTATATACTAAGTAGCCCGATCATTGTTTCAGTAATGTGACCCTCTTGTTTGACCCCGTAACGATGAACAGATTCCAAATGCATGTCTCTGCGTGAAAGTAGCTGTTCGAACCCTTCCTGGGTTGTTTTTTGTGTTTTATTGCTTGGAATTCCTGAAGCAGACCACTGTGCCTTCCCCCCTCGTGGGTTAGGTCTCAAAACTAAACCGCTTTGTGTCCAATGGCATAATTTATTCATACAGCATCAGCATAAGACTCTTGCGAGTGAGAGAATGACAATAACAATCGTAACAAGAACAAGCAAATAATGAATGATGTTTATTCCAACGCAGAAAGAGAATGGCTTTAAATATAAAAATCTATATCTATATCCATATCTATTGATCTTTGAGTTGGCACAATGAAAATATATTCTTAGCATTTAGTTACTGAATTTAGTTCTGGATGTTTGCAGAGAAAAGGAAAAGTCGGTACTTCTCGCTAGTGTAATATAATGTGAACCAGCAACTACCCTTTCCTTAGAACACGACTCAAGCAGGTCCTCAAGTAGGCACTGCTGCACTCTGTTCCCTGATATTGCTCTGATGACGGTTAATGCAGATAGTTCCGATTATGAAATACAAAACGTATTGCAGGTTAGTTCCTAGGATAGTAACATTAAATTTGCGTTGTAGACGGCACATGAACGTGACGACTATCCATATTACTCATCAATATAAAAAGACAGTATTTTGGGAATTTAGCAGGATTACTCAAAATGAATTCTGAAATTGGGTGACTGACCGCACAGGTGCTAAACGTCGTCAAGAGTATACGATGTCCTAATCGCATTAGGAATATGAAGATCGTCTTCGACAGCTCGCAACTTTCACATAGCTAACCCCACCCTACTCCAGACAGCTCTCGGTGGAGTTGCACTACGTTGCCGATGTTATGGAAGGCCTTCAAACCGACAACAGACCACATATTGAAAAATACAAGCGAATTCTCTTGCAGCGTAAGCTTATTGTAACTAATCTAAAAATTATTGGAGAGGAACATTGTCCTATTCAAAAAAGTAAAATGTTACACACTGTTGACGTCAAACGGACATTATCTATGTCCTGTCTTGTGTCCTACTCATCTATAATATCAAGTGTACTATGAAAATGATTATATATAATGGATTATAAGGTAATGCATTGATACCAGATGGTGGGGGCCGGCCGATGTGGCCGTGCGGTTCTAGGCGCTTCAGTCTGGAACCACGTGACCGCTACGGTCGCAGGTTCGAATCCTGCCTCGGGCATGGATGTGTGTGATGTCCTTAGGTTAGTTAGGTTTAAGTAGTTCTAAGTTCTAGGGGACTGATGACCTTAGAAGTTAAGTCCCATGGTGCTCAGAGCCATTTGATCTATTTACCACAAAATGACATTAAAAATTTAAGTTATTCACGAGCAGCTAGTTGAGAATATGTATGAACATTAAATGACACGACGAACCGTCATGTTCTGCATATGGATTCAAACCCAGCTCATGCAGACTAAGCAAAGATTTCGTGACTGACGGAAACTAACAGTCATTCCTGATTAGGCATACAGAGAGTGATATACCTCGATTTTAGACAGTATCAGTTAGCAAATATCAACTTTAAATTGCATAACGCAAACATTTTTAACAGACGCGAATTCCTACCCAGCATCTATTGTCCCTGTTAACGAACTACGAGAGATGTTAAATATTGCTTCTTCACAAGTAACTTACTTGAAATGCCGTGAGGTAAAGCTGTGTGTTGGACACGGATTCGAACCCGGAACCTAATCGGATTGCTATCGAAGCACAGTCAAATGTGACATATCGGAATTTCGCGGCAGTAACTAGATGTTATAACTGAAATGACGAGACGAAAAATTAATTTTTTCCTTCCCAGGACTCCAACCCGGCACCTATCGCTGTTATATTCTAGAGAAAACTAACGTTAAATATGGGTTTGTTGCACCAGCAGTGACATGTGAGCATGTTTGAACTGAAATAATATGACGAAGAGTTCAGCGCTCACTGGGAATAGAGCCCCACACATATCGTTGTTGACTACACACAAAGAGACGTCAGCTACCGAATTTTTCTCCACCAGCTGCTCAGAATAGCATCTTGAACTTACAGTCATCTCGCAAATAGTTCTGTGTCTCACTGGGAGTTAAAAACGTCAGATATCGTTAGTGTGACAGCGAATGAAAATACATTAAAAATCAAAATTATTATCCACCAGCAGACAGGTGTTCTCATGCTAGAGCTTGATAATACATAATTAAATCTTTAGTGCCGGGCCAGGATTCGATCCCATTCACGCATAATATGTGAAGGTGTTGAGGAATCTGCAGTTTTGAACAAACAACAAATTGTAGCGGAGCTGTATTGCCACGAAGGGATCAAATTCCGCGTTAAGGGCGGTCTGAGTTGCATTCCCAGTTCAGAACCAATTTTATCGACATACAGAAGCTCAAATAAAAGATGGAATAAGTGTCCTGTGACCATACATAGCGTTTGTGTCGTCACTTGAAATAAATAACTAGTATAAGAAAGGTTACTGGTGGTAGAGTTTCTACATGTCGCCACTCCAGACTTTATTGTGGTTCAACCTACCGTCTACTTGGTAAAGAAGGAATATCATCTTTAATGTGAATTTTCTGACCACGCAGCCATTATATCTCCTTCACTTGGTGTAGCCAGGAGAGAATGGAATCTGTCTCTCCCTATCTAAAATCATTGACAGAAGTGGGAATCGAACCCAGACCATAGGTATAACAACCTACCATCCGTCCAACAGACCACGAAATCCTCTTCTCTGCGAGTCATTTTTCTATCGTAACGCAGTTGCGCCACACTGGATGAGAATTCTGACACACAGGCTCCCTGTAGTAATTTGCAGCATGTTCAGTAAATTCATTTACTTGGTTGACCGAATCACCATGAACTAGCTGCCTCGGCTACCCAGTGCATACATTCGACTATTTTGTAATTACAGAAATAAAATCACGTTACTGCCACCTACACACAACTGCCAACATTGTAGGAAGCAGAAGTTTAAATAAGAAGTGTTCCTTTTCACTTGAGCTATTCTATTGCGCTATCTGTTACTAGAAAACGTCGTTCAGTCCAAAAGAAAAGCTGTAACTGTTTGTCTCTCAGAAATCAAGGCATGGCCATATGCATAATCTCACAGTGCTGTGGAATCCAAAAGTTCTGGAGGAATAGTTGCCGAGCTCTGGAGCTGTTGTAGTTCCGTGTCAGCTTGTAGCATAGATAAGATGTCGCGAGTTCGAATACATTCAGTGCTACATTTTTTAAAACGCAATTCTGCTCTCTGCTGAAGTTATCAATCTAATGGAACTTTGAACAAATTCCCTTCACTTCTCAACCCAAAGTAGTCGCATGTGGAAAAAGGACTAACTACTGTGACTTTTGTCCTATTCAGGTTTAATAGACAGCAGGCAGCAGATGCATCTCGAAGATGTGCAGGGAGAGCGCATCGTGCCATAATATGTCAGAAAAGTATTTTCTACATTAGCCGTCGTGTGGTAGTAATATTTTATTCTTCTTCAAACTTTGATTGACAGCTTTAACTCAGAACAAATTTTCTACATGCATGTAATCAATAAACTGCATGTGCATTGTCAGACTGTCATAGGTAACATCAGAGAATTCGCATATATCGTTGATGATTAATTTCTCTCTCATGTTTACTATTGTTTTAACAACACTAAAGGAAACCTTACGAAAATTGTGCACTGTATTATAAGAAATGAAATAAAACTAACGATGATAACCTTACGACGAAAGTATCTGTACACAAGCATGCCTCTATCGACACGAATTAGTAAAATACTACTCACTTAGATTTTGATAGGGTCTGTGTTTAATTGGTATGCTGTGTCATACTCAAGAGGTATGCAAATGTGGCATTTCATAAATATAGTTACGTATTCCTAGAAACCCAAAATTCGCTTGTCAGCAGCGGAAAGAGGCGATACCTGTTGTGCAGCATTGTAAGTTTTTCAACATTGCACTATGAGCTGAAAGCATTTTCTTGCGATTTCCGTATTGATGTTTGATCTGACTGCTTGTAGCTCTTTCACAGAAGGGATAAAAACGTTTCAGTCAGTGAGACTGGAACTGCGAACCGTAACAGACGCTGTTTCACATGTCAGCACGTTACCACAGAGCTGGCGAGGGGGTATGGGTCTCAGTTTCCTATTACGACGGCAATAGTAACTAGAACTCGTAAACCGCTATTTAAAGGTCGAGATTAGTTGCGATTTCCACCTGCAACGACTTTCTTGGGCTGAAAACCGTAAATTTTCAATCTTTTGTTACCCTTCAAGCTATAATAACTCAGATTATTCAATGGAAATGACAGGTAAAATCAAGTGAACTTTGAGGCTTAATTCCGTGCACACCAGGAAGTAACTCGTCGATCACAGAGTTGCCAAACATACGTTGCCTTGTTGCCAAATCTCAGTTACAGTACCAGCAGGAAGAAGACGAACCGATGTGATCCTACAGCGGTCTGGGAAGTGACCATAGCTGGTGTCTCCAAGTCGCGGCTGCTACGGCCTGGAATACGTAATGCGTCTGATTCGCTTTCTGTAACTAGGTTTAGGGACTGGAGCGTAGTTACTAATAATACTCAGAACTGACTGCAAACTGAGCATCATAAATCAGTAACTCTCATTGTTGTTTTTATATTTCTTTCGTAAGTGCACTCAAAACTAAGAAAGTCATTCACAGGCGTTTTCCTGCCTCGCCGATAGTCGAGCAGAACATACAAATAAAAATAAAAAAGAATGTGTGTGTGTGTGTGTGTGTGTGTGTGTGTGTGTGTGTGTGAGAGAGAGAGAGAGAGAGAGAGAGAGAGAGAAATAAAAAGCAATGAGAGAGTGTGTAAAAAATTGTTGTAAAGAAATTGAATCATGGTATTTAAAGAAATCTTTCATTAAAATGACACGTTCCACATCATTACGAAATGTCGTATTCATGATCTATGGAACAAGAGTTAATCTAATGTAATGTAATCTAATCTAATCACATCATATTGATTATTAGCCATGAAGAGTCATGAACTACCGAAAGTTTTGCCAATACCAGTAACCAAATCTAAACTTGAAAATAAAAGACGACAATTTTTGTAATAAACCGTGACTCTTATCAAGACCCTTTCATCCCTGTTATTTAACCACGAAAGATGTCTGATATACCTCCATTCTGAAGTAACAAAGTGTGCATGCATTTAAAGATGAAGTGCATGATGTGAAGTTCTGTGACGGAGATACGAACCCAACACGTAATCCGATTGTTAACTAAGAAAAATCAAATGTTACGTATCGGTTTTTCTTACGAGCCACTAGGTGTCTGAATCTAAAATAAGGATACAAACTTTTGTGCCTAAGCGACAATCGAACTGCACACCTACCGCGCATCCACGAATATAGCTTAAGTATCAGTTGCTTACTCATGAACAGTAAGATGTGTGCGTGTTTGACCAGAAATAACGACACCTGTTGCGATTGTTGGCAACACATGAACAGACATTGAAATTGCGCGTTAATTTTCACTAGCAGGTGGGTGTGCACTTGATAAAGCTAGAAATGAAATTATGAATATTTTTGTACTGGATCAGGTTTCAGACCCACATACTTACCTTTGGAAGAGAGCTAGAGAAGATTGCAGTCTTGGGAACAGGAACGAAATGACTGAACTATACTGTTCCGAGAGATTCAGATCCTCGAAAGAGGAGATACGAATTCGAATCACAGTCCAGCACCAAATTTTTAAACGTCTCTAGTTCAATCAAGTACAAGTAAAATAAGAGCCCTGTCCCTTTAAATGGCTATCGGTTCATCAAATAAAATAAAATTTTCTAATGTAAGTAAGTTTACTGGCGACTTTATTTCTGTTTACCATGACTTCCGCTTTGTCATTTCCCAACGAAAACTGGCTCTGCTCAGTTGGTTATGAAGGAACGTGATGTTTAATGCGGATTCTGGATTATAACGTCTTTCTCTTGAGGTTACCAGAGGTAAAATAAATCTGTTTGTGCCTCTTAAAAGTAAATGCCTGAACCCACGCATTGCATCTGTGATAGCTCGTTCCACCAGACCATTGTGGCCACATTACCCAGCCCCAGGAGTGTGCTGTAACGGATGATGTGCTTAGCTTACAAAATTAGTCACGGTGGAAAAAATGCGAGTCTATTAAATGGTCAAGTAGAAGCAAGCTTCTGACGCAGAGATTATGCTATTCTCATGTCAGCAGGATGTAAAGACTCTTCTAGGCATCATAGGCTGGATGTGAAGCCATTTTGATTTTTCACAAATTCAGCAAATTTCTTAGTTCGAGAAAATCCACTGTGAAGTGTGAAGTTGCCGGATAATTCGATTATTACTGTTATTATTAATATCATTTTATTCATACTGCTGCTGTAACACAAGTGCTTGAACATCATTTAGTAACTTTTGGTCACTATAGAAGTAGTTTCCCAAGAACAGGTTCTTTCCCTGTCTACGGAATCCTTTTCATGTTAATATCAAACACCAGCAATTACTCGTAGATTACATTAAAACTAAAGTAATTGACGAAGACGTTACTTGGTAACAAAAACGCACTGCCTTTCTTCATTTACTTTCGCCTAGAAGTGGCTATCGAGTACTGACAAACCAAAAGGCAAGAGATCTTACTGCCTTCCGATATACGTTGCTGTTAGTTCTTCCACATGATTTGGTCGACATGACCTGTTTCAAGTAGTGTATGACAGACAGTGTTTTAGAAAATCTATTGTTTCCCTTTGCAATAAACAGAAGTATTTTCATTCTAAGCTGTCCAAGTACAAAATTTTCGCAATATTAGTGCACATTTAATATTCGCTTCTATAATGTATAAAAGTATTTCACAGTCGCAAAACTCGCATCCGAAACGTTGACCTTACACTTAGTCGCTGACCATAAATTCTAGCTCAGAGTGACACCAGTTTAAATAACCTAATGTAGCGGAGACTGTTTGCCAGTGCTCTTTCTCACCGGAAAATAAGCAATTGACTCATTTGGCTCCATAAGTACACTGTAACAGTAATTTCTGTGTGAAATTTGTCAATAAGCTTTCGCCTTCCAACCGGCAAAATACGGAAGAGTACAGCCGGTAAACAAATCACAAATCACGATTTAGTGCCGATAAGACGATTTCTTTAAACATTGTCGAAGCTGAGGGAATTTATTTTCTGCTTAAATCGTCTTAAGCAGCAACGTTCACAGATATCTCAAATAGGAAAAAGCTGAATATCCAGGTACGAAGGTTGTAAAACAAACTTCCCACAGTTTGTGTCAGGTTGATCTTTTCGTCTGATAACACTGCTTAAGTATTTTGTCTAAGAGGTATCACAAGTAGTATCCCTGTAGCTGTGGGAATCATTGGTTGAAAACGAGTTTAACACCAATGGGTACAGTGCTGCTATATTTTCAAAATTATTATCAACTTAGGTCTGAGTTCATCCAGAAACTGAGGCGTATTTATAATATTGAAGCTAGACTGTGTATCCTTGTCTTTCTTGAGTGGTCACTGGAAGGCGTTTACACACACGTATACAATACTATGAATACTTCGAACGCTATGGTTAACGTTGCTCTCATAAACTACTTTTTTTTTAAATTCTTCTGGGTCTTAAGCGAGCAATATGTGTTGTAGATACAGTCTCAGACCAAAAAATTGACCGCCGAGTCGTTCACGTAAGGTGGACAATACAGTCATGCTCCTCTCAGAATTCTATGTCTGGCAATATGCTCGATCTAGCAACATGTAGACTGCGGCACTTCCCAGAGGAAGTCTTGACACCAGTCTTAGTACATTACTCTAGACTACGACCGTAGTCTTGAGGTTAAACGCGAGACCAGCTAATATGATATTGTAGATTCGCTTGAATTACACTCATAGCTTCAGCACCGAGAGGAAAGGGGCGATAAAAATTCTGTCGATATGTGCTTTCGGTCGCCAGACGTCATATTAGCTGGTCTCGCGTTTTACCTCAAGACTACGGTCGTGTTCCATCAGCGGTACGAATAAAATGATATTAATAATAACAGTAATAATCGAATTATCCGGCAACTTCACACTTCACAGTGGATTTTCTCGAACTAAGAAATTTGCTGGATTTGTGAAAAATCAAAATGGCTTCACATCCAGCCTATGATGCCTAGAAGAGTCTTTACATCCTGCTGACATGAGAATAGCATAATCTCTGCGTCAGAAGCTTGCTTCTACTTGACCATTTAATAGACTCGCATTTTTTCCACCGTGACTAATTTTGTAAGCTAAGCACATCATCCGTTACAGCACACTCCTGGGGCTGGGTAATGTGGCCACAATGGTGTGGTGGAACGAGCTATCACAGGTGCAATGCGTGGGTTCAGGCATTTACTTTTAAGAGGCACAAACAGATTTATTTTACCTCTGGTAACCTCAAGAGAAAGACGTTATAATCCAGAATCCGCATTAAACATCACGTTCCTTCATAACCAACTGAGCAGAGCCAGTTTTCGTTGGGAAATGACAAAGCGGAAGTCATGGTAAACAGAAATACAGTCGCCAGTAAACTTACTTACATTAGAAAATTTTATTTTATTTGATGAACCGATAGCCATTTAAAGGGACAGGGCTCTTATTTTACTTGTACTTGATTGAACTAGAGACGTTTAAAAATTTGGTGCTGGACTGTGATTCGAATTCGTATCTCCTCTTTCGAGGATCTGAATCTCTCGGAACAGTATAGTTCAGTCATTTCGTTCCTGTTCCCAAGACTGCAATCTTCTCTAGCTCTCTTCCAAAGGTAAGTATGTGGGTCTGAAACCTGATCCAGTACAAAAATATTCATAATTTCATTTCTAGCTTTATCAAGTGCACACCCACCTGCTAGTGAAAATTAACGCGCAATTTCAATGTCTGTTCATGTGTTGCCAACAATCGCAACAGGTGTCGTTATTTCTGGTCAAACACGCACACATCTTACTGTTCATGAGTAAGCAACTGATACTTAAGCTATATTCGTGGATGCGCGGTAGGTGTGCAGTTCGATTGTCGCTTAGGCAATTATTTTAGATTCAGACACCTAGTGGCTCGTAAGAAAAACCGATACGTAACATTTGATTTTTCTTAGTTAACAATCGGATTACGTGTTGGGTTCGTATCTCCGTCACAGAACTTCACATCATGCACTTCATCTTTAAATGCATGCACACTTTGTTACTTCAGAATGGAGGTATATCAGACATCTTTCGTGGTTAAATAACAGGGATGAAAGGGTCTTGATAGGAGTCACGGTTTATTACAAAAATTGTCGTCTTTTATTTTCAAGTTTAGATTTGGTTACTGGTATTGGCAAAACTTTCGGTAGTTCATGACTCTTCATGGCTAATAATCAATATGATGTGATTAGATTAGATTACATTACATTAGATTAACTCTTGTTCCATAGATCATGAATACGACATTTCGTAATGATGTGGAACGTGTCATTTTAATGAAAGATTTCTTTAAATACCATGATTCAATTTCTTTACAACAATTTTTTACACACTCTCTCATTGCTTTTTATTTCTCTCTCTCTCTCTCTCTCTCTCTCTCTCTCTCACACACACACACACACACACACACACACACACATTCTTTTTTATTTTTATTTGTATGTTCTGCTCGACTATCGGCGAGGCAGGAAAACGCCTGTGAATGACTTTCTTAGTTTTGAGTGCACTTACGAAAGAAATATAAAAACAACAATGAGAGTTACTGATTTATGATGCTCAGTTTGCAGTCAGTTCTGAGTATTATTAGTAACTACGCTCCAGTCCCTAAACCTAGTTACAGAAAGCGAATCAGACGCATTACGTATTCCAGGCCGTAGCAGCCGCGACTTGGAGACACCAGCTATGGTCACTTCCCAGACCGCTGTAGGATCACATCGGTTCGTCTTCTTCCTGCTGGTACTGTAACTGAGATTTGGCAACAAGGCAACGTATGTTTGGCAACTCTGTGATCGACGAGTTACTTCCTGGTGTGCACGGAATTAAGCCTCAAAGTTCACTTGATTTTACCTGTCATTTCCATTGAATAATCTGAGTTATTATAGCTTGAAGGGTAACAAAAGATTGAAAATTTACGGTTTTCAGCCCAAGAAAGTCGTTGCAGGTGGAAATCGCAACTAATCTTGACCTTTAAATAGCGGTTTACGAGTTCTAGTTACTATTGCCGTCGTAATAGGAAACTGAGACCCATACCCCCTCGCCAGCTCTGTGGTAACGTGCTGACATGTGAAACAGCGTCTGTTACGGTTCGCAGTTCCAGTCTCACTGACTGAAACGTTTTTATCCCTTCTGTGAAAGAGCTACAAGCAGTCAGATCAAACATCAATACGGAAATCGCAAGAAAATGCTTTCAGCTCATAGTGCAATGTTGAAAAACTTACAATGCTGCACAACAGGTAACGCCTCTTTCCGCTGCTGACAAGCGAATTTTGGGTTTCTAGGAATACGTAACTATATTTATGAAATGCCACATTTGCATACCTCTTGAGTATGACACAGCATACCAATTAAACACAGACCCTATCAAAATCTAAGTGAGTAGTATTTTACTAATTCGTGTCGATAGAGGCATGCTTGTGTACAGATACTTTCGTCGTAAGGTTATCATCGTTAGTTTTATTTCATTTCTTATAATACAGTGCACAATTTTCGTAAGGTTTCCTTTAGTGTTGTTAAAACAATAGTAAACATGAGAGAGAAATTAATCATCAACGATATATGCGAATTCTCTGATGTTACCTATGACAGTCTGACAATGCACATGCAGTTTATTGATTACATGCATGTAGAAAATTTGTTCTGAGTTAAAGCTGTCAATCAAAGTTTGAAGAAGAATAAAATATCACTACCACACGACGGCTAATGTAGAAAATACTTTTCTGACATATTATGGCACGATGCGCTCTCCCTGCACATCTTCGAGATGCATCTGCTGCCTGCTGTCTATTAAACCTGAATAGGACAAAATGTCACAGTAGTTAGTCCTTTTTCCACATGCGACTACTTTGGGTTGAGAAGTGAAGGGAATTTGTTCAAAGTTCCATTAGATTGATAACTTCAGCAGAGAGCAGAATTGCGTTTTAAAAAATGTGGCACTGAATGTATTCGAACTCGCGACATCTTATCTATGCTACAAGCTGACACGGAACTACAACAGCTCCAGAGCTCGGTAACTATTCCTTCAGAACTTTTGGATTCCACAGCACTGTGAGATTATGCATATGGCCATGTCTTGACTTCTGAGAGACAAACAGTTACAGCTTTTCTTTTGGACTGAACGACGTTTTCTAGTAACAGATAGCGCAATAGAACAGCTCAAGTGAAAAGGAACACTTCTTATTTAAACTTCTGCATCCTACACTGTTGGCAGTTGTGTGTAGGTGGCAGTAACGTGATTTTATTTCTGTGATTACAAAATAGTCGAATGTATGCACTGGGTAGCCGAGGCAGCTAGTTCATGGTGATTCGGTCAACCAAGTAAATGAATTTACTGAACATGCTGCAAATTACTACAGGGAGCCTGTGTGTCAGAATTCTCATCCAGTGTGGCACAACTGCGTTACGATAGAAAAATGACTCGCAGAGAAGAGGATTTCGTGGTCTGTTGGACGGATGGTAGGTTGTTATACCTATGGTCTGGGTTCGATTCCCACTTCTGTCAATGATTTTAGATAGGGAGAGACAGATTCCATTCTCTCCTGGCTACACCAAGTGAAGGAGATATAATGGCTGCGTGGTCAGAAAATTCACATTAAAGATGATATTCCTTCTTTACCAAGTAGACGGTAGGTTGAACCACAATAAAGTCTGGAGTGGCGACATGTAGAAACTCTACCACCAGTAACCTTTCTTATACTAGTTATTTATTTCAAGTGACGACACAAACGCTATGTATGGTCACAGGACACTTATTCCATCTTTTATTTGAGCTTCTGTATGTCGATAAAATTGGTTCTGAACTGGGAATGCAACTCAGACCGCCCTTAACGCGGAATTTGATCCCTTCGTGGCAATACAGCTCGGCTACAATTTGTTGTTTGTTCAAAACTGCAGATTCCTCAACACCTTCACATATTATGCGTGAATGGGATCGAATCCTGGCCCGGCACTAAAGATTTAATTATGTATTATCAAGCTCTAGCATGAGAACACCTGTCTGCTGGTGGATAATAATTTTGATTTTTAATGTATTTTCATTCGCTGTCACACTAACGATATCTGACGTTTTTAACTCCCAGTGAGACACAGAACTATTTGCGAGATGACTGTAAGTTCAAGATGCTATTCTGAGCAGCTGGTGGAGAAAAATTCGGTAGCTGACGTCTCTTTGTGTGTAGTCAACAACGATATGTGTGGGGCTCTATTCCCAGTGAGCGCTGAACTCTTCGTCATATTATTTCAGTTCAAACATGCTCACATGTCACTGCTGGTGCAACAAACCCATATTTAACGTTAGTTTTCTCTAGAATATAACAGCGATAGGTGCCGGGTTGGAGTCCTGGGAAGGAAAAAATTAATTTTTCGTCTCGTCATTTCAGTTATAACATCTAGTTACTGCCGCGAAATTCCGATATGTCACATTTGACTGTGCTTCGATAGCAATCCGATTAGGTTCCGGGTTCGAATCCGTGTCCAACACACAGCTTTACCTCACGGCATTTCAAGTAAGTTACTTGTGAAGAAGCAATATTTAACATCTCTCGTAGTTCGTTAACAGGGACAATAGATGCTGGGTAGGAATTCGCGTCTGTTAAAAATGTTTGCGTTATGCAATTTAAAGTTGATATTTGCTAACTGATACTGTCTAAAATCGAGGTATATCACTCTCTGTATGCCTAATCAGGAATGACTGTTAGTTTCCGTCAGTCACGAAATCTTTGCTTAGTCTGCATGAGCTGGGTTTGAATCCATATGCAGAACATGACGGTTCGTCGTGTCATTTAATGTTCATACATATTCTCAACTAGCTGCTCGTGAATAACTTAAATTTTTAATGTCATTTTGTGGTAAATAGATCAAATGGCTCTGAGCACCATGGGACTTAACTTCTAAGGTCATCAGTCCCCTAGAACTTAGAACTACTTAAACCTAACTAACCTAAGGACATCACACACATCCATGCCCGAGGCAGGATTCGAACCTGCGACCGTAGCGGTCACGTGGTTCCAGACTGAAGCGCCTAGAACCGCACGGCCACATCGGCCGGCCCCCACCATCTGGTATCAATGCATTACCTTATAATCCATTATATATAATCATTTTCATAGTACACTTGATATTATAGATGAGTAGGACACAAGACAGGACATAGATAATGTCCGTTTGACGTCAGCAGTGTGTAACATTTTACTTTTTTGAATAGGACAATGTTCCTCTCCAATAATTTTTAGATTAGTTACAATGAGCTTACGCTGCAAGAGAATTCGCTTGTATTTTTCAATATGTGGTCTGTTGTCGGTTTGAAGGCCTTCCATAACATCGGCAACGTAGTGCAACTCCACCGAGAGCTGTCTGGAGTAGGGTGGGGATAGCAATGTGAAAGTTGCGAGCTGTCGAAGACGATCTTCATATTCCTAATGCGATTAGGACATCGTATACTCTTGACGACGTTTAGCACCTGTGCGGTCAGTCACCCAATTTCAGAATTCATTTTGAGTAATCCTGTTAAATTCCCAAAATATTGTCTTTTTATATTGATGAGTAATATGGATAGTCGTCACGTTCATGTGCCGTCTACAACGCAAATTTAATGTTACTATCCTAGGAACTAACCTGCAATACTCGCAAGAGTCTTATGCTGATGCTGTATGAATAAATTATGCCATTGGACACAAAGCGGTTTAGTTTTGAGACCTAACCCACGAGGGGGGAAGGCACAGTGGTCTGCTTCAGGAATTCCAAGCAATAAAACACAAAAAACAACCCAGGAAGGGTTCGAACAGCTACTTTCACGCAGAGACATGCATTTGGAATCTGTTCATCGTTACGGGGTCAAACAAGAGGGTCACATTACTGAAACAATGATCGGGCTACTTAGTATATAATAGAGCATACAGATTTCAAGGAGGAAACGTATGAAGACGCAGACTTCCTCGTTATCAATATGTGCGGCATATCTTTCGTGTTAACGAAAGTAAATTCCCGCTTTACCTATTCTTACGTGTCAAATGAAATGAATGCCATGAGGAATAGAATATTTGTTGACTGCGTCTCTTCTTGCTTCCATCCTTACCAACATATTTCTTCATTCTCGTGGTAATCATGACAATCTATGTGCATGCTGCAAACGATTGCAAGTGGACAAATTCGACATCGAGGTGCAAAGCGTTTGGTATCTTACATTATATTCAATTCGAATAAGATTCCGGTGTATTTTTACTTCGTTTGTATTTTTAGATGATTATGAACGTTACGGAAATTTATCTCACATGCTTTATGTTGAATGAGAAACATTGAATGATCCGTTTTGCTTTCCCTACGTTGAAATGATATAATGTCGGCGTCAACAGCCTTCTTCCACGCCGGAAGCTGAAACTTGTATCATTCTGGATTAATGATAATTGAATGTCTCATATGTATACATAGCCCACAAGGCGACGTCAGAAACCACCAGGGGAGAACGCCGCATAAAAACCAAACGTGCGCGCGCGTCTCCACTCTGAAGAACCGTATCGGAGAATCACGGCAAGCATTTCGCTGAAGAGCTGCCTCGTCAGAGAGCCGAGAAATGGCAGCGTCGTAGCAAGTATTTGTCAACACTCTGATAGTGCATTTACTTCCGGGTGTAGGTCGGCGTTACCTCGCTAAATTCACTTAACATTCGTTTTCCACATCGAAGACTCGTACGATATAATCCGCTGCAAGATGACACAATTAGAAAGTATATTTAATTTCTGGACTCCAAGAACGGCGTTCTTCACATAAGTAACACCTGTTTGTGTGTGCATTCGGGAGGACGATGGTGCAATCCCGCGCCCGGCCATCCTGATTTAGGTTTTCAATGATTTCCCTAAATCGCTTCAGGCAAATGCCGGGATGGTTCCTTAGGAAGGGCACGGCCGATTTCCTTCCCCATCCTTCCCTAATCCGAGCTTGTGATCCGTCTCTAATGACATCGTTGTCGACGGGACGTTAAAACAGTAATCTCCACCTCCTCTGTTTCTGTGTTTAAGGTTGCGTTTTGAGGCTCAGGCAACATCGCAGTGACTATAGTCCGCCTCTGGCGGCCAGTGTGTCGTTAGCTCAGAGGTTCCCTTGTGCGTTGCAGTGCTTGTACTATAAGTTCGAATCACGGTAGAAGCCGCTGACTAAAACATTTCATTTTCCATTTTAATTAATGGAGTTGCAAACTGCTAGTAAACATTTCTTATGCGAAATCTGAAGAATGCCTTTAAACATCAATCTTCGTCCGATTTCGACTTAGTAAATTAAGTTAATATCATGGATTTCTGCTTTGCAAATTCCAAGGTGCTTCACTGTAAAATTGGTCCTGAAAAGATTCAAACCGACTGTCAACGATATAAATTTGAGCTTTGTTCGTCATATAGGTCTAACATGTCAGAAGGTTGTTTATGAAGTGCACATGTTCATTAATATAGTTCACATCTTCTAAATTTTTGCAATAGCATTTAACTGTAGACGTTTTCTAACACCGGCGTTAGCAATTCCTTTCCGTTCTCTGAAACCTTCAAAACGACAAATTTATCTGGATTAAATCTGATGACCTTAACTATCACTTCCGATCAACAATAAATACTTCATGAACCCATACATGGAACTCCAAATGTGCAGTGTGCCTGCACTGCTACAGAGCATGCATTGCAAGGTATTCACACAGTTTATCGCATAGACTTACCATAAGGAATGAAACAAGAACTGTAATACATTTTACACCACAGACGCTCACTCTGGCTTGACGAAAACATCCAATCATTGACCAAAAGTTGCACAAATAATTAAGTTTGAAAGGAAAAGAAACGAGGTATGAAGCATTTATAAATTCATCGAATGTAGTGAGGTGGTTTAATTTCGTCCCAGTCTATAAAATTAATTTCGGGCCATACTCAGCTCTTGCCGATTACCCGCCTACTAATCAGGGCGTCTGTCTCCGTTACTTTTGAGCGTGAATGGAAATTGTAGAAATTTTCTGTGGAGCAACATTTAATAATAAAGCGTTTCAAATCATCAAAAGCGATGAGCGGTAGCAGGCGCTTTCGATAAAGAACGGGGGAGTGCAGCGCCGCTGCTGTCGCCACGGCCGCTGCCAGTAGCCAGCAAATGGATCCCGGAGCTTTGCCGCATACGGCGTCCAGAGGAGGACAGTCTGCAGGAAATCTGCCGCAAAATCGTTACTAGATAAAATTTTGATATCGGTGTGTCACAAAGCGAAATAGATTGAATCTGCGCTACCATTACATTCACGTCTTCAGCATTCAGACAGAAGAGGCTATAAAAATATTTTATGCCAGCTGCTCTCGATCCACTGACATTATGAACAGAAACAACGCACGCTACCGCTAGACCACAGGCGTAATCAACCTAGAGTCTCTCTATCTTGGGACATGTTTTCCTCCAGGAAGTGCCGCAGTCTACAGTGTTGCCAGATTGTGCAGATAACCGGACTTAGAGAATTAGCGAGTTGGCCAGTTTCTTTGTCCCATGTCGCGATCGGCGCGGATTTAGCCTCTGAAGCGGCCGGCCGCCGGTCAAGTTTTATGTCAAAGAGTGTACATAGTCTATGTAGTAATTTTTATTGTCTTAAATTCTTACTCTATATTCCCTTAGATTAAGATGCTAGTTAATGAGCAAGTCCTAATACAGATTTTTTTTCTGTATTTTCATGTGCTGAAACATGAATTGGAATGAGATTAAGACAGCCACCAAACTGACTCATTCGTCATTGAACCAGTCATCAACTTTCCTGATTCCCGACATGACCCGATGGATCGTCGAGTCAAGAAATATCACTTCCCCTTCACATAGTGAAATTCCCAGTGTTTTCCACCAGAATGTGAAAAGGTGATCCCCAGTTGTAGTGCAGTGAAAAGTGAAAGGCGATGAAAGAATTCCCCTGTGAAAATCACCCGAGTTCATGGGAAATACTCCCAACTACAAAGTGAAGAGTGACGTCGCTACGAGAAAGACTGATAAATTTTTATGTTCTGTTCAAAATTGGTGGAAATGCACCAATAATGTAATCGAATTTTTTTTCTTGTTGTCAATATTTATGTATATATGTATCTGTAT
This sequence comes from Schistocerca cancellata, assembly GCF_023864275.1. Classification (NCBI taxonomy): domain Eukaryota; kingdom Metazoa; phylum Arthropoda; class Insecta; order Orthoptera; family Acrididae; genus Schistocerca; species Schistocerca cancellata. Next base: position 823,932,043 of record NC_064627.1, on the reverse strand, counting down.
GTGTATTTAATTTGTACTTGTATCTATGTTAGTATTTCAATGTTTCAATTGACTGAATGAGAGTAATTCTTGAGAACCTATGTTAAATCCTTGAACACTTATGATGGCATCATGCCACAACCAAGTTTGTTAATGATCAAGCAACTGTGAGTAGCTTTGACGACTTAGTATGAAACGTATATAATTCTATGTGCCTTATGTTTGTTTTGCTCCCTACAAGGAGAGATCCTTAAATACTTCATTCACTAAGTACGTGAATCCAATAATATTACGACTGCGCGTGAGTCGTAACGATCTTTCAGACTCATTACTCCTCACGCGGGAAGCGATGTAATATTATTGGTATTTCCGTCCTATGAAAGCCTTGAGTACCCTTTGAAAGACATTTGTTTTGTATAATTTACATAACTGTAAAGATGCGCATCTAGCGCGGACGCTAATACATCGATTGCGCAGTCAAAGAAACATTTTAACAGAAGCTGACCTGTCGTTCCGCTTCGATCTAAATAAAAGATGACAGTAAAAAACGTTTGTAGATCTTCAGATTTTAATGTGCTTCTGCTTGTTATGTGAAAACGTAAAGGAGGTCGACTTTAAGTTAAAAAAGTGAGCGGTCTTGCTAGCGTGCAGACAACATTATTAATTAATAAAATTAAGGGAATTTATGTTCGAAACTGTAAATTCTAGTATGAAATACAGATTTAAATTGATAGATTTTGAAATATATTTAACGTAAGAAAAATAATTTTTTTTATCATACTAGAGCATGTAGAGCGAATCTTTAGGATCTGTGGTTTCATTCCTGTTACTGAACCACAGATCGCCAAAAACACACCCGTTTTTCCCTTCTCGGAGGCCTTCTACTTGCGAGTTTCAAGTGTAATGGCTTTCAAAATTTGGCGATTGTTCTTGCCGTTTTCAGCGAACACATTTCGTAAATAGCCGAGTTCTTTCGGCAAGTTTTCAGCGTCTCAAACGGCTTCCGCTCGATGTTCTAAGGGTTTCAGAATAGAAAGTTTCTGTGCTGGGTGGTGGTTGCTGGTGGCATGCAGATCCTGGTCCGCGTGGGTGGGTTTTCGGTATACTCTATGACTGATACACTAATTTCCTTTACGGCAGATAATGACTTTAAAGAACGACAACGCATCGTCCGTCTCGACCTCCAAAGTGAACTTGTGGTTACGGATGCTGTTGTAGTCAAAGAATTGGCTCCTCCAGCTTTTCACGTGAATGAGGCCACGAAATAAGTTAGTTTACCGATTAAGGCATCTATGCTTTGCAGGAGTCGTATCCAGGCCGCTTCCCTCAAAGTATTCAATAAAAAGATTGGCTGTAACTGGAGCTAATAAGCTTCCCATCGGCACTCCATCCGTCTAGTCAAAACATTCTTGACCATACAAAAATACGATGATGTCAGAATGAGCTTAAATAAATTCACAAAGAACTGGAAGAGCAGATCAATAGTCTTTGATGGGAACATGCGTGAATAATTACACAAACCCAAAGCTGATCTTAATGCTCGGTCTCCAAGGCGCAGACGTTTAATTCGGCTGATGAAGTCGGTCATATGCTTGGTATGGTATCACAATGACCAATGTATTGAGTAAGGAGACTGATCAGATGTTTCACGTGTCTGTAAGTTAGCGATCCAATGGGGCTCACGACGTTTCCTTCTTATGAACTTTTGGAAGGTCATAAAATGTAGATGGCCTAAGATGGATGAGGGATGAGATTTTGAATGATGACCGTTTGAGAAGCTCCGATGTCTTACTCATTAATCTGGGTGATGAGTCCTGTGACAATTTTTGGAACTTTTCCTCCTTCTGCGTCCATTATGATCGCTAAATTGTCCTTGTAAGCTGGCAGGGCTATGATGAGACGATAGTTGCGGTGGTTAACCAGTTGCAAAGTTCGTTATGCTTGACGCTCCAAAACTGCATCCTGCTCTCTCCCTTCCCCCCCCCCCCCTCTCTCTCTCTCTCTCTGTAACCACAGCCATATTTCTTACCCCCACTTCTAAATTATTTAGGTTAACCAGTGGTAGCTGTTTTTAAATTTCCTTAAACATTCTGTCTTATGGGACCCGAGCACAGCGTTGACGTCTCATGGTTTTCAAAGGTGCTCTAAACTTTGCTGTCCCCATTTCACTCTCTACGATCGTATCTTAGCGACTCGTGCATTTCGACGAATTCTAACTGCCTACAGTTCTCTCCACAATAGCTGCTCTTCCGGGACTCTGGCAAAAATGGGACACATCTTCTGACCACACACAGCTCACTAAAAACAACCCCTGTTGTTCCGGTACAGCCTGGAGATATCTGCATTGTGAATTTGGGGCGTCACGCACCACGGTGGTTTCTTTCAAAGCTGGCTGTTTCCCCCGCCAGATTTATGATACACGATGCATCCCCTTGCCTACAGTCAAGTGCAGCTTGCATTCATAGAAGCATCTTACTTAGCTGCACGTGCAATTCAGTGTAGGAAATTTCCCCTGCCAGATTTATGATGCTCGGTGCATCCCCTTTCAATCTGATTTGAATTTATCATTCAGTTACAGGACATATAGGTTGCACATGCTTGTGTGATGAGAGCGATCTGTCGACCTACTGGAAAGAAAATTCTTCTAAAGCCGAGATAGCTAAATATTATTTATTTCACGATGACTAGTTTTAATAGAAGTTTGCTCTCATGTACCGATCTCCAGAAATAAAAAGTGCATACTTATGAATGACACGGCGGGACTACATTCCGCTCATAATACAGCGTACGCACATTGGTTTGACAGCAATAAGAACACGAAAATATAAAATACAAATAGCGCCTATGTATTCTTTAAAAACGACATAGGAGTAAAATGTCACGTTGTGAAATGAGAATTGTTCCTATCTTGATGTTGTTGGCTTAGAAAGTGACATTTTACTCCCATGTTACTTCAGTGAACACATGGCCGACAGCCGGCCACGGTGGTGTAGCGGTTCTAGCCGCTCAGTCCGGAAACGCGCGATTGCTACGGTCGCAGGTTCGAATCCTGCCTCGGGCATGGATGTGTGTGATGTTCTTAGGTTAGTTAGGTTTAAGTAGTTCTAAGTTCTAGGGGACTGATGACCACAGATGTTAAGTCCCATAGCGTTCAGAGCCATTTGAACCATTTGAACATGGCCGACATGTGTGTTTTATACACTCCTGGAAATGGAAAAAAGAACACATTGACACCGGTGTGTCAGACCCACCATACTTGCTCCGGACACTGCGAGAGGGCTGTACAAGCAATGATCACACGCACGGCACAGCGGACACACCAGGAACCGCGGTGTTGGCCGTCGAATGGCGCTAGCTGCGCAGCATTTGTGCACCGCCGCCGTCAGTGTCAGCCAGTTTGCCGTGGCATACGGAACTCCATCGCAGTCTTTAACACTGGTAGCATGCCGCGACAGCGTGGACGTGAACCGTATGTGCAGTTGACGGACTTTGAGCGAGGGCGTATAGTGGGCATGCGGGAGGCCGGGTGGACGTACCGCCGAATTGCTCAACACGTGGGGCGTGAGGTCTCCACAGTACATCGATGTTGTCGCCAGTGGTCGGCGGAAGGTGCACGTGCCCGTCGACCTGGGACCGGACCGCAGCGACGCACGGATGCACGCCAAGACCGTAGGATCCTACGCAGTGCCGTAGTGGACCGCACCGCCACTTCCCAGCAAATTAAGGACACTGTTGCTCCTGGGGTATCGGCGAGGACCATTCGCAACCGTCTCCATGAAGCTGGGCTACGGTCCCGCACACCGTTAGGCCGTCTTCCGCTCACGCCCCAACATCGTGCAGCCCGCCTCCAGTGGTGTCGCGACAGGCGTGAATGGAGGGACGAATGGAGACGTGTCGTCTTCAGCGATGAGAGTCGCTTCTGCCTTGGAGCCAATGATGGTCGTATGCGTGTTTGGCGCCGTGCAGGTGAGCGCCACAATCAGGACTGCATACGACCGAGGCACACAGGGCCAACACCCGTCATCATGGTGTGGGGAGCGATCTCCTACACTGGCCGTACACCACTGGTGATCGTCGAGGGGACACTGAATAGTGCACGGTACATCCAAACCGTCATCGAACCCATCGTTCTACCATTCCTAGACCGGCAAGGGAACTTGCTGTTCCAACAGGACAATACACGTCCGCATGTATCCCGTGCCACCCAACGTGCTCTAGAAGGTGTAAGTCAACTACCCTGGCCAGCAAGATCTCCGGATCTGTCCCCCATTGAGCATGTTTGGGACTGGATGAAGCGTCGTCTCACGCGGTCTGCACGTCCAGCACGAACGCTGGTCCAACTGAGGCGCCAGGTGGAAATGGCATGGCAAGCCGTTCCACAGGACTACATCTAGCATCTCTACGATCGTCTCCATGGGAGAATAGCAGCCTGCATTGCTGCGAAAGGTGGATATACACTGTACTAGTGCCGACATTGTGCATGCTCTGTTGCCTGTGTCTATGTGCCTGTGGTTCTGTCAGTGTGATCATGTGATGTATCTGACCCCAGGAATGTGTCAATAAAGTTTCCCCTTCCTGGGACAATGAATTCACGGTGTTCTTATTTCAATTTCCAGAAGTGTATTTTCCTGTTTTTATTAAAGATAAACAAATGTGTTTACGCTGTGTTACACTGAAGCACCAAAGAAACTGGTACAGGCATGCGTATTCAAATACAGAGAAAGGGTAAATAGACAGAATACGGCGCTGCGGTGGGCAGCGCCTACATGAGACAAGTGTCTGGCGCAATTGTTAGGTCGGTTACTGCTGCTTCAGTGGCAGCTTCAGTGGCAGATTATCAAAGTTTAAGTGAGTTTGAACGTGGTGTTACAGTCGGCGCACGAGCGATGGGACACAGCATCTCCGAGGTAGCGATGAAGTCAGCATTTTCCCGTACAACCATTTCACGAGTGTGCCGTGAATATCAGGAATCAGGTAAAACATCAAATCTCCGACATCGCTACGGCCTGAAAAAGATCCTGCAACAACAGGACCAACGACGGGACGAGAGAATCGTTTTGTAACACCCCACCCGTCACTTATCTGGTTTTGGTGTGTGTTCACCCCAGGTAATTGACTAACAGATCAACACAGAGTGCAACACTGCCGCAATGTCGGATAACACAAAGAAAGTAATAAGGCCCTGTGAATCCTGATTGAACTGCGGTGGCAGTGTTGACATTAATTGATTTAGAATTGATCACTTTTAATTAAAAAGGGGTGCACATTGATGTTATATTCAACTATTGAACACCAGATGCAAATGTGGAACATAAAATTAATTAAGAAAGTGACTTGGGATTTCAACTACTTGATTGAAAACAGATGCAGTCGATTAGCACAGATTTATTTTAACTCACGACCTTCAATCATCACATTTCATGACTCTCCTAACAGGCAGTGGTAACAAATTGCGTTTGCGTGGAGTAAAGCGCGATAAATCAAAAGTAATTCCTATCAACTGACCCAGGCGTAATGCGAAGTGCGAGAAGAATTCTACAATACACGGCCATGAAACCCTCGTGGAAACTTTGCCGACGTGATCCAGCAAATTAATCAGTAGCCGGAGCGGGTGCAATATCACCGAATACAGCATGGCGGGGTGGTGTTGTGCGGACGTCGGCCGACCTCGTTGTGCCTCAAGGCTGCGCTCGTCTATTCACTCCTAGCCATCTTGCTCAGTACATAGCTGAACCAAAATTTCCTATCTCCAAGCTCAATCGTTCCATTTGCTAAGTCCTAAACTGCAGAGATGCTCACTCTTTCTCAGGCAAGCTGAGTAAAGAACGCCATGTCCGCACTCTAGGGAACGGAAGACCTCTACGGGGACTTCTCCCAGTTGGCTCTTCGCCTCGGTTTCCCCTCCAGCAAAATCACTTACGCCAATTGCAGTGCAAGCCACGTTAATTATGCGACGCTTCCCAGCGCCGACCAATGCCTGCTCTGGGAAGTGAACAAATTCCCACCAAATTTCCCTTCCTCTCAACTTCTGCTATTTAGCTCCTCCCAGGCCACCCATCAAAGTTAGCGTCTGCACAAACACCAATTTTTCCGGAATTCTGACTCCCAGGAGAGTACTTCAAAGTCCTTGGTCCTATGTTCCCATCGCGTGTGTATTTCATTCTGTCGCTCTTCACCTGATTTACTTCAGACTCTGCGGACCGTGAATTCAGCGTGAAGTTGCTATAGTCACGTACACGCATCTTTTTAACCTATGTTGACCGCTCCACCATAGCTTTGCGCGGCTTTCTCGCACGTTTCACAGAAAACGGGACAACAGACATTTATCAACAGGCATACAAGTTCTCCGTCTGCTTCCCGGTACACCAGCATGGGGTCAACAACCAACTCACTGTCACTCATCTTCAGGCAGCTGGAGACCGCGCCCCCTTACCGCTTTCTCAGAGCTTGAGCCGCCCTAAGCTGCCTATTGTCGCTTCCCTTCGCCGCTCCCCCGCCGGCCACGGTGGTCAACGCGAATACTTCCCTGGGATAAACTAGCCTCCAGTAAATTGACAGGTTTCCACAAAGTTTTCATGTCGTGTGAATTACTTTAAAACCATCACCCGACATTAATTATTTCAATACGTCCATACTATTCCCTCTACAAGATGCATTGTGTCTTGTCAGTCATTTTTGTTCAGACCTACTGTTCGCTCAACGTGAGTTAGGTGATCTTTAATGACTTAATGTAAGGGGCATAGTTCTTGCCATCTTACATGTTCAACCTGACAGAAGTGCAACCTTTCCTCAAATTGCTGCAGCTTTCAGTGCCGGGTCATTAACAAGTGTCAGCATGTGAATGATTCAGCGAAACATCATCGATATGGACTTTCAAAGCCAAAGGCCCACTCGTGTACCCTTGATGACTGCCTCGCCTGAGCCCATCAGCACCGAAATTGGACTGTTGATGACTGGAAACATGTTGCCTGGTCGGACGAGTCACGAGCGGATGAACGTGTAAGGGTATGGAGACAACCTCCTGAATCCATGGGCCATGCGTATCAGCAAGGGACTATTTAAGGTGGCGGAGGCTCTGCAATGGTGTTGGGCGTGTGCAGTTGGAGTGTTATGGGACCCCTGACACGTCTAGATACGACTTTGACAGGTACCACGTACGTAAGCATTGTGTCTGATCACCTACATCCATTCATGTCCATTGTGCATACCGACGGACTTGGGAAATTCCAGAAGGACAATGCGACACCCCACACGTCCAGAATTTCTACAGAGTGGCTCCAGGAACACTCTTCTGAGTTTAAACACTTCCGCTAGCCTTAAATTTCCCACACATGAACATTATCGAGAATATCTGGGATGCCTTGCAACGTGCTGTTCAGAAGAGATCTCCATCCCTTCTTACGCGTACGGATTTATGGATTCGTGGTGTCAGTTCCCTCCAGCACTACTTCAGACACTAGTCGCGTCCATGCCACGTCGTGTTGAGGCACTTCTGCGTGCTCGTGGGGGGCCTACACGATATTAAGCAGGTGTACCAGTTTGTTTGGCTCTTCAGTGTATGACTGGAATGTGTTCGTACTAGGTGTTTCATACGTATGCACTTCAAATATCCGAAGATCAGAACATGACAGCAAGCTTCTGTCGAACCCGGTTTCCGTGAAATAAATAAGATTTTTCGATCTTGGCCTCAGAAGAAATTTCTTTCCACATTTACCAAGCATTGTGGAAAAAAGGTTTGCGTAAAAGCATGTCAGTCAGCATATTTTAACTGAACAAACAACTTCTACCGTGGCAATGATTCTACTTGGCTTGTAGACCACACTCATCGGTACATAAATACTGAAGACGAAAATTTAAGTAGAAAGAATTTAAAATTAAGAAAAAGGAATTTCGATATATCCCACACTGGCTAAGCTACCTGCACATATGATTTGCAATTTGTTGTACCCTCTACAATCAAGATGTCTGTTCGACATTTTTCCAGTTGCGTTTCCCAGGAGGTCTCGTTCAAGATGTCGAACAGACATGAGACCTCGTGGGAAACGCACCGAGTACACATTGGATTTCCTTCTTAACGTGTCTGAGGAAGATAATGGAAATGAAAACCTAAACACAAGATAAATAAAATCGAGGAAGTCGGTAAATCTTCTGCAGCGCGAAGAAAACATATTGTATGTACATTTGATTCTTCAATTTCTCCAGGCGTATTTTATGACGAAATAAATCTCGGGTGAACAGCCTGGTATCAGTGTGCATAGGACACAACATTTCGGCAATCGACCACGTTGCCATCATCAGGTGCGCTGATGTACTGACCGGCGGTGGGCCAGCGCCATGTATATATAGGACAATCCCCCTCCCGCTCCTTCCTCAGGCGCTTCCTACAGCGTCCGTCCTCCCGCCGTCTGGGCGCTGCGTCCTAGGTCTTCTCGTTGAGGAGGGTCTGCCGGCAGCGCTCTCGTTATTCTTCCCTCCTCCCCCCAAGTCGGTACACTCTGGGAAATATCCTTTTTCTTTTTAATCTGGGTGATCGCGGGTTCCCACGCCTTGCCGAGGATGTGATCGCTGTCGCGATTTAGTCGTGGTTCTCTTACTCTGATCTCTATGGCTTCTTTGATGACACAGTCCCAGTATATGGAAGTCTGTGGCAGGACTTCGGATTGGTCATAATCCATGCTGTGGAGTTCCGACAGGCAATTCTCAGCGATTGCCGACTTACTGGGCTGTTGCAGTGTAGTGTGCCATTGATGTTCTCGGCATCGGTCCTCAACGGTCTGTCCTATGTATACACTACCGCATTGGCAACGTATCTGATGAACACCTGGTTTACGTAGACCAAGGTTGTCCCTTTCCTAGATGTTTTGATTAGAAGAGGAGCTGACGGCACTTTGGGTCACAGCGTGTATAGGAAGAAGACGCACACCGATTTGTACCTACGAGGGCAGTTCAATAAGTAATGCAACACATTTTTTTTCTGAAACAGGGGTTGTTTTATTCAGCATTGAAATACACCAGGTTATTCCCCAAACTTTTAGCTACACAACACTATTTTTCAACGTAATCTCCATTCAATGCTACGGCCTTACGCCACCTTGAAATGAGGGCCTCTATGCCTGCACGGTACCATTCCACTGGTCGATGTCGGAGCCAACGCCGTACTGCATCAATAACTTCTGCATCATCCGCGTAGTGCCTCCCACGGATTGCGTCCTTCATTGGACCAAACATATGGAAATCCGACGGTGCGAGATCGGGGCTGTAGGGTGCATGAGGAAGAACAGTCCACTGAAGTTTTGTGAGCTCCTCTCGGGTGCGAAGACTTGTGTGAGGTCTTGCGTTGTCATGAAGAAGGAGAAGTTCGTTCAGATTTTTGTGCCTACGAACACGCTGAAGTCGTTTCTTCAATTTCTGAAGAGTAGCACAATACACTTCAGAGTTGATCGTTTGACCATGGGGAAGGACATCGAACAGAATAACCCCTTCAGCGTCCCAGAAGACTGTAACCATGACTTTACCGGCTGAGGGTATGGCTTTAAACTTTTTCTTGGTAGGGGAGTGGGTGTGGCGCCACTCCATTGATTGCCGTTTTGTTTCAGGTTCGAAGTGATGAACCCATGTTTCATCGCCTGAACAATCTTTGACAAGCAATTGTCACCCTGAGCCACATGACGAGCAAGCAATTCCGCACAGATGGTTCTCCTTTGCTCTTTATGGTGTTCGGTTAGACAACGAGGGACCCAGCGGGAACAAACCTTTGAATATCCCAACTGGTGAACAATTGTGACAGCACTACCAACAGAGATGTCAAGTTGAGCACTGAGTTGTTTGATGGTGATCCGTCGATCATCTCGAACGAGTGTATTCGCACGCTCCGCCATTGCAGGAGTCACAGCTGTGCACGGCCGGCCCGCACGCGGGAGGTCAGACAGTCTTGCTTGACCTTGCGGCGATGATGACACACGCTTTGCCCAACGACTCACCGTGCTTTTGTCCACTGCCAGATCACCGTAGACATTCTGCAAGCGCCTATGAATATCTGAGATGCCCTGGTTTTCCGCCAAAAGAAACTCGATCACTGCCCGTTGTTTGCAACGCACATCCGTTACAGACGCCATTTTAACAGCTCCGTACAGCGCTGCCACCTGTCGGAAGTCAATGAAACTATACGAGACGAAGCGGGAATATTTGGAAATATTCCACAAGAGATTTCCGGTTTTTTCAACCAAAATTGGCCGAGAAAAAAAATGTGTTGCATTACTTATTGAACTGGCCTCGTACATGCGAATAGCTGCCACCACCCGGCACAAAAGAATGGCGTGCTCAAAACTCTTGTACTCAGAGCTCACACCATCTCCGACAGGGACAGTCTCCAACAAGAATTGGACCATCTGCAGACCGTGTTTCGGAGGAACGGTTACAAGGAAGGGCAAATTCGCAAGGCTCTACATCCCACACCTGCAGCACTGGCGGAAACTGAGGATGAACTTGAGGAGGAGGTGGTCTTGGCTATTATTCCGTTTTGTGGGGCCTTATCCGGAAAAACTGGACGCTTTTTACGTAAACACCAAGTGGAAACCATCTTCCGTCCTCGAAGCAAAACCAAGAACCTTCTTGGTAGTGTCAAGGACAACCTTGGCCTACGTAAATCAGGGGTTTATCAGATACCTTGCCAATGCGGTAGCGTATACATAGGGCAGACCATTCGTACCATTGGGCAACGATACCGAGAACATCAACGGCACACTAGACTGCAACAGCCCGGTAAGTCGGCAATCGCTGAGAATTGCCTATCGGAACTCCACAGCATGGATTATGACCAAACCAAAGTCCTGGCACAGACTTCCAAATACTGGGACTGTGTCATCAAAGAAGCCATAGAGATTAGGGTAAGGGAGCCACAACTAAATCGTGACAGCGGTTACATCCTTGGCAAGGCGTGGGAACCAGCGATCACCCGGATTAAGAAGAAAAAGGATATTTCCCAGAGTGCACCGATTTCGGGGGAGGAGGGAAGAATAACGAGAGCGGTGCCGGCAGACCCTCCTGAACGAGAAGACCTAGGACGCAGCACCCAGATGGCGGGAGAACGGACGCTGTACCTGGACCGCGCGCGGGCGGCGGACCGCACCGAATCATAGGAAGCGCCGGAGGGAGGAGTGGGAGGGGGATTTCCCTATATATACATGGCGCCGGCCCACCGCCGGTCAGTACATCAGCGCACCTGAAGATGGCAACGTGGTCGATTGCCGAAATGTTGTGTCCTATGCACACTGATACCAGGCTGTTCACCCGAGATTTATTTCGTCATATTGTGCTTGCTTGCAGATGACCCCGAAACGATATGTTACGCGACTTGATGTTTCACTCCTAAACTTCCTCTGTGGCAGACAACTGACTACAACTGCTCGTTGCGTGGTGTTCAACACTTCGCTGACATCAGCGATAGCGGAGCTGCAGTGGTTGGGAGGGCGAGGGCAGAGCGGCGAGTGCAGCCGCCGGCCCTGGCTGTCGGCCAGTAGGTGACCCTCGGCGACCCCGCCGGCGCTGGCTGCGGTATGCGCCCCCCTCCCCCCTCTACCCCTCCCCAGCCGCCACGCACCTCAGGCGCCGCCGCCGCCGCCGCCGCGATGCCGCCGGATAAGGCAGAGGCAGAGGCAGAGGCAGAGGCCAGGCGCCACGCCGAACACGCACACGCACGGCTGGGCAGCCGGCTGCCGGGTTACGTCACGCGCTGCCGGCCGCCGCCTCGGCGCGTCACCTCACCGTGCTCAGCGACCACAAACAAATTGCCGCAGACGTAATCGTTCGTCACATATCTGGTTGCAAAACTATTCAAATGTTGTCGAACGCGACAATTCTGAGAGGTGACAAAGACAGTAAATTGGCGCCTTCGCAGCCGAGACCACTAACGCACGATTGGTCGCGTTGCGATGGACATGCAAAAAGTCGATTACAATCTGAGTGCAGGAGAATACCTTCGCTATTCATAATAAGCCGGCAGTGAGGTGGCAGTTTGGTTTGCTAAAGTTCCTGATCACCAGTTTTTTTTTTTTTTTTTTTTTTTTTTTTTTTTTTTTTTTTGCGTATATACGGTCCATGGTGTGGGTTCCTGTTGTCATGTCCTAGTACATCAACCACGGGCAACGTATGGGTGGCCAAGTAAGTCGTCCTGACAGTCGGGATACCAGTTACTTTGGAATAAGGCTGGGCATCTCGGACATATTCTGAGACGTGGTCACCTTTGTGCTCAGACGGCAAAGACTACCAAATCCATCGGTTAGTCCCTCAACCGTTAGGGGTAAAACTCAATGGGACCCGGGGCAAGTAAGGCTAGCAACCTGCTTCCCTGGTACTTTAAATATGATGCTGACAACAATCAGAGCAAAATGCCTCGGACCTTTGGAGGTGACGGAGTCCCACCTCTAATTGACAAACTAGGGACTCCTAAGATACGACTCGGCAAACGAATGGTAACGAGATCTGGAGCTATTAATATCAATGGGGGCTACTCTGGGAAGAAGGTAGAGCTGGCAGAGGCTGCAAGTAATATGGGGTTGAACGTTTTAGCTGTTAGTGATATTGGGGTAAGGGGTGAGAAAGAAGAGGAAGTGGGAGAATACGAGGTCTATCTGTCAGGAGTCAAAGCAGGAATAGCACAATGGGGTGTAGGGCTTTACATCAGGAAAGAAATGGAACCCAGCGTAGTTGCAATAAGGTATGTAAACGAACGACTGATGTGGATAGATTTGACAGTGTCTACCAAGAAAATTAGGATTGTGTCAGTATATTCGCATTGTGAAGGGACAGATCAAGATAAGATGGATAGTTTTTATGACGCACTCAGTGATGTAGTTGTTAGAGTAAAGGACAAGGACAGTGTTCTGCTCATGGGTGATTTTAACGCCAGGATTGGAAATCGAACAGAAGGGTATGAAAAGGTTATGGGTAAATTTGGAGAGGATATGGAGGCCAACAGGAACGGGAAACAACTCTTCGATTTCTGTGCCAGTATGGGTTTAGTAATCACAAACCCCTTTTTTAAACTAAAAAACATTCACCGGTATACTTGGGAAGGCAGAGGAACCAGATCTGTCATTGGAATTCAGGAAGGCTGTGAGGGACACACGTGTATTCAGGGGATTCATTGATGACACTGATCATTATTTAATCTGCAGTGAAATTGGGATTGTGAGGCCGGAAGTCCAGGAGGTCAGGCCCATATGTAGGAGGATAAGAGCGGACAAACTTCAGGATAAGGAAATCAGGCACAAGTACATAACAGTGATCTCAAAACGGTACCATTTAGTTGAATGTAGTCAATTACAGTCATTGGAAAAGGAATGGACAAGGTACATGGACACAGTACTAGAATTGGCTAAAGAATGTCTTGGAACAGTAGTGTGTAAAGGTAGGATGAAGCAAACAGCTTGGTGGAATGACACAGTCAAGGCAGCCTGTAAAAGGAAAAAGAAGGCGTATCAAAAATGGCTACATACTAGAACTCAGGTAGACAGAGAAAATTATGTTGAAGAAAGAAACAAAGCCAAACAGATCATTGCAGCATCCAAGAAGAAATCTTGGAAAGACTTTAGAAACAGGTTGGAGACTTCGGGTCAAGCTGCTGGAAAACCATTCTGGAGTGTAATTAGCAGTCTTCGAAAGGGAGGTAAGAAGGAAATGACAAGTATTTTCGTCAGGTCAGGAAAACTGCTGGTGAATTCTGTTAATACCTTGAGCAGAATGAGGGAATATTTTGAAGAGTTGCTCAGTGTAGGTGAAAATACGATCAGTAATGTTTCAGATTTCGATGTACAATGGGATAGCAATGATGATGGAAATAGGATCACATTTGAGGAAGTGGAGAAAATGGTCAATGGATTGCAGTGCAATAAAGCGGCTGGGGTGGATGAAATTAAGTTGGGACTCATCAAATACAGTGGAATGTCAGGTCTTAAATGGCTACACAGGATAACTGAAATGGGGTGGGAGTCGGTACAGGTTCCATCAGACTGGACGAAAGCTGTAATCACACCAATCTTTAAACATGGAAACAGAAAATACTGTAACAACTACAGAGGTATCTCTTTAATCAGCGTTGTGGGTAAAATCTTCTCAGGTATTGTTGAAAGGAAAGTACGAGTATTAGTTGAGGACAAATTGGATGAAAATCAGTGTGGGTTTAGGCCTCTTAGAGGTTGTCAGGACCAGATCTTTAGCTTACGGCAAATAATGGAGACGTGTTACGAGTGGAACAGGGAATTGTATCTATGCTTTATAGATCTAGAAAAGGCATATGACCGGGTTCCTAGGAGGAAGTTATTGTCTGTTCTACGAGATTATGGAATAGGAGGCAAACTTTTGCAAGCAATTAAAGGTCTTTACATAGACAGTCAGGCAGCAGTTAGAGTTGACGGTAAATTGAGTTCATGGTTCAGAGTAGTTTCAGGGGTAAGACATGGCTGCAACCTGTCTCCACTGTTGTTCATATTATTTATGGATCATATGTTGAAAACAATAGACTGGCTGGGTGAGATTAAGATATGTGAACACAAAATAAGCATCTCGCATATGCGGATGACTTAGTTGTGATGGCAGATTCGATTGAAAGTTTGCAAAGTAATACTTCAGAGCTAGATCAGAAATATAAGGACTATGGTATGAAGATTAGCATCTCCAAAACGAAAGTAATGTAAGTGGGAAAGAGATATAAACGGATTGAGTGCCAAATAGGAGGAACAAAGTTAGAACAGGTGGACGGTTTCAAGTATTTAGTATATATATTCTCACAGGATGGCAACATAGTGAAAGAACTGGAAGTGAGGTATAGCAAAGCTAGTGTAGTGAGCGCTAGGCTACGATCTACTCTCTTCTGCAAGAAGGAAGTCAGTACCAAGACTAAGTTATCTGTGCACCGTTCAATCTTTCGACCAACTTTGTTGTATGGGAGCGAAAGCTGGGTGGTTCAGGTTACCTTATCAATAAGGTTGAGGTTACGGATGTGAAAGTAGCTAGGATGATTGTAGGTGCTAGTAGATGGGAACAATGGCAGGCGGGTGTCCACAATGAGGAAATCAAGGAAAAACTGGGAATGAACTCTATAGATGTAGCAGTCAGGGCGAACAGGCTTAGCTGGTGGGGTCATGTTACACGCATGGAAGAAGCAAGTTTACCCAAGAGACTCATGGGTTCAGCAGTAGAGGGTAGGAGGAGTCGGGGTAGACCAAGGAGAAGGTACCTAGATTCGGTTAAGAATGATTTTGAAGTAATAGGCTTAACACCAGAAGAGGCACCAATGTTAGCACTGAATAGGGGAACATGGAGGAATTTTATAAGGGGGACTATGCTCCAGACTGAACGCTGAAAGGCATAATCAGTCTTAAATGATGATGATGATGATTTGTGCGTATATTTGCCCTGGGACCCTCTCTTACATCCAGCCAGTTACCCTCAGTGAGTTAGTAATATAACCAGTACACCCACACCTGATTTTTTAAAGAATTGAACACCCGCGTTAGTAATGAAGAAGTGATACATTAAATGACAATTATAAGGTTTTATAAGCATAGGGGGCACATACATACTGCCTATGGGAATATTAAAAAGGCTTTTGGAGAAAACAGAAGCAGCTATATGAATATCAAGAGCCCAGATGGAAAGCTAGTCCTAAGGAAAAAAGGGAAAGCTGAAAAGTGAAAGCAGTATGTAGAGGGTCTATACAAGGTGGATGAACTTGTAGGCAATATCACGGAAATGGAAGCGGACGTTGATGATTACAAGGTCGGAGATATGGCGCTGCGAGAAGAATTTGACACAGCTCTGAAAGATCTAAGTCGAGACGACATTTCATTAGAACTACTAATAGCCTTAGGAGAGCCAGCCATGACAAAACTCTTCCATCTTGATGTTCAAAATATATAAGACAGCCGATACACTCTCAAACTTCAAGACGGATGTAGTAATTCCAGTTACAAAGAAATCAGTTGCTGAAAGGTGTAAATATTAACGAACTATCAGTTTAATAAGTCATGGTTGCAAAATATTAACACGAATTCTTTAAAGAAGAATGGAAAACTGGCAGAAGCCGATCTCTGGGAATATAAATGTGGATCCCGGAGAAATGTGGGCACACGCGAGGCAATACTGACCGTACGACTTATCTTAGAAGATAGTTTAAGATAAGGCAAACTTAAGTTTATAGTATCTGTAGGTTTGGAGAAAACTTTTGATAATACTCTGAAGGTAGCAGACGTAAAACACAGGAAGCGAAAGGCTATTGATGACTTGTACAGAAATAAGAAGGCAGTTGTAAGAGTCGAGAGGCATGAAAAGGAAGCAGTGATTTAGAGGGGAGTGAGACATGCTTGTAGCCTATCCCAGATATTATTCAATCTCTACACTGAACAAGCCGTAAAGGAAACCAAAGAAATGTCTGGAGAAGGAATTAAACTTCAGGGAGCAGAAACAAAAACTTTGAGGTGTGGCGATGAGATTGCAATTTTATCAGAGATAGCAAAGGACTTGGAAGAGCTGTTGGCGGCATGGACAGCGTCTAGAAAGGTAGATATAAGAAGAACATCAACAAAAGCAAAATAAGTAAGGGGAATGTAGTCGAATGAAATCAGATGTATGGAGTACAGCCATGTATGGAAGTGAAACATGGACAATAAAGAGTATAGAGGAAAAGACAATAGAATGTGGAGCTACAAATGAATGCTGAAGATTAGATGGGCAGATCATGTAGTTAATGAGGAAGTACTAAATAGAATTGGGGAGAAAAAAAAATTGTGGTACAACCTGACTAGAGGAAGGGATCGGCTGATAGGACACATTCTGAGACATCAAGGGATCACCAATTTAGTATTCGAGGGTAAAAATTGTTGAGGGAGACCGGGAGATGAATACAGTAACCAGATCCAGAAGGATGTAAGTTGCAGTAGCTATTCGGAGATCAAGAGGCTTACAGAGGATCGAGTAGCAAGGACAACTGCATCAAACCAGTCTTCGGACTGTAGACAACAAGAAATTGAGTGAAGTTAAGATTCACATGCCCGTCAGAAATGGTAATCGTATGCATTTATAAACCGCCTGGGTAATGAGTTGTAGTGTGTGCTACTGCGCTTCAGAGAGAGCTTCCAGAATATCGTTAATAACTTTCTCATCACGCCTTTGCAATCGGGGGTGACTTCAACTTGCCTGGCGTAGACTGAGAGAGTCGTGCTATCAAAACTGGTGACAGAGAAAGGGATTCGTGTGACATTATTCTGAATATCTTCTCTCAAAATTATTCCGAGCATATAATTAGATAACAACTCGTGGAGGTAACATCTTAGACCTTCTAGCAACATGCAGAATTGAGATTATTGAACCAGTTAAAGTAGAGGAGAGTATCAGTGATCATAGGAGTGACAGCAACTATGACTACGGGTATTACAAGGAATGTTAAGAAAGGTAGAAAAATATTTTTTCTTAGCAAGAGCGACAGGATACAAATTGCAGAGCATCTGAGTAGTCAGCTTCAAATATTCAGTGCTGACGATGAAGACGTGGAGCAAAAAAGAAAACAATTCAAAACTTTTGTTCAGTAAGCCTTAGACAAGAATTATCCAAGCAGGGTCTTAACAGCCGTATTAGAAAACTGCTACGTAAACAAAGAGAGCTTCATCACAGATTCAAGAGAAGTCATAACCTAGCTGACAAACTATGGAAGATCGTAATACGGTCCCTCCTTTCAGTCACTGTACGAACGTCGAAATACGATGTTGAGTAACCTATCACGGAATAGAAAAGCAACTGCACTCGCTTAATAGTTGAAAGGTATCAGGACCAGATGAGATACCTGTAAGAGTGAACAAAAACTGTGCAAAATAACTTGCTTGCTTTCTAGCAGCAGTTTATCGTAATATCCTGGAGCAACGAAGAGTACCTAGCGACTGGAAAAAGGAGCTGGTCATTCCCGTCTCCAAGAAGGATCGTAGGTCAATGCATATAATTATAGGCTTCTATGGTTGACGTCAGCCCGTGGTAGAATCTCCTTTATAAAAATCAACATGGATTCCGCAAACAGAGATCTCGTGAAACTATGTTTGCTCTGTTCGTCTGTGAAATCCATAGCGCTGAAGGCAACGGCGCTCGGGTTGATGCCGATTTGCTTGATTTCAGGAAGGCATCTCGCACCGTCGCTAACTGCCATTTACTGAACAAAAAATACGAGCTTACCGAGTATCGGACCAGATTTGCGATTGGATTCAGGACTTCTTTGCAGCCGGAACTCAATACGTCGCTCTTAACCGAACAAAAGCGAAAGATGTTAAGTTAATTTCCGCAGTAGCCCAAGGCAGTGTGATAGGACCGTCACTGTTTACAATACCTGTAAATGATACAGTAGAAAGCGTCGGAAGCGCTTTAAGACTATTCGCAGATGATTCGGTTGTCTATAAGAAAGTAGCTACGCCGGAAGACAGTATCGATTTGCAGAATGACGTGCAGAGGGTTGATAAATGGTACAGGCTCTGGCAATTGGCCCTGAACGTAAATAAATGTAATATACTGCCAATACATACGAAACGAAATTCACTACTGCGCAACCACACTACTGATGACAAATTTCTGGGAACAGTATCTACAGTAAAATATCCAGGAGTAACTACCAAGAGTGACCTTAAGCGGAATGACTACATAAAGCAAATAGTAGGAACAGCAGATGCCAGACTGAGACTCAGAGGAAGAACCTTATGGAATTGTAACTCTCCACGAAGGAAGTGTTATATAAGGCGCTTATTCGACCGATTATTGAGTATCGTTCATCAATATGGGATCCTTACCAGATAGGATTGATAGAAAAGATAGAGAAGATCCAACGAAGAGCGGCGCGTTTCTTATCGGAATCGTTTGTTTGGCGCGAGAGCTTTACACAGATGCTCAACAGACTCTATTGGGAGACAATATAGAGGCGTTGTGCATCAAGGAGAGGTACACTATTGAAATTTCGAGAGAGCGTTTCCAGGAGGTGTAGAACATATTACTTCCTCCCACAAAGATCTTCTAAAATGCGGGGATGTGAAAGTTCGATAAATTAGTGCCACAGAGCTTACCGACAATCGTACTTCCCAAGCGCCATCGGCACGTGGAACACAGGAAGGGTGAGGGGGACGGGGCTCAGTTAAGGCCCCCCCCCCTAATTTACAGGAATTCGCTCATTTGTGTGTTCCAACTCCCTGCAGAGATCTACCAAGACCGCTGTTATCCGTGGCAAAGGTGGCCATAGTGGCTATTAGACAGGTAGTCATGATGTTCTGGCTCCGTATTATGTTTCTTATCCTTTTATTTGCCTAATGATGATAGGACAACGTTTTATTATAATTTTAATCTTAATGCCACATGCTGGTATTAAAGGACAGATGTTGATTCACCACATTACTTCTTACGCTAATCTGAAGATGCTCCTCAACAATAAAACGCGTCATTGCCAATAAATAGATAAAACAATTTACAATCAAGATTGTCTTATTTCATGAGACCCAGAGAATACCAGTAGACCACTTTAATTGATTCAGAATTGATCACTTTTAATTAAAAAGGGGTGCACATTGATGTTATATGCAGCTATCGAACACCAGATGCAAATGTTGAACATAAAATTAATTAAGAAAATGACTTGGGATTTCAACTACTTGATTGAAAACAGATGCAGTCGATTAGCACAAATTTATTTTAACTTACGACCTTCAGTCATCACATTACATGACTCTCCTACCAGGCAGTGGTAATAAATTGCGTTTGTGTGGAGTAAAGTGCGATAACTCAAAAGTAATTCCTATCGACTGACCCAGGCGTAATGCGCAGTGCGAGAAGAATTATACAATACACGGCCCATGAAACCCTCATGGAAACTTTGTCGACGTGATCCAACAAATTAATCAGTGGCCGGAGCGGGTGCAATATCACCGAATACAGCGTGGCGGAGCAGCTTCATTGCGCAGACGTTGGCCAACCTCGTGGTGCTGCAAGGCTGTGCTCGTCTATTCACTCCTAGCTATCTTGCTCAGTACATAGCTGAACCATATCTCCAAGCTCAATCGTTCCATTTGCTAAGTCCTAAACTGCAGAGATGCTTACTCTTTCTTAGGCAAGCCGAGTAAAGAACGCTACGTACGCACTCTAGGCAAGCTGGGAATGGAAGACCTCTACGGAGACTTCTCACAGTCCGCTCTTCACCTCGGTTTCCCCTCCAGCAAAATCACTTACGTCAATTGCAGCGCAAATCGCGTTAATTATGCGTCACTTCCCAGCGCCGACCAATGCCTGCTCTGGGAAATGAACAAATTCCCACAAAATTTCCCTTCCTCTCAACTTCTGCTATTTAGCTCCTCCCAGGCCACCCATCAAGGTTAGCGTCTCCACAAAACACCAAGTTTTCCGGAATTCTGACTCCCAGGAGAGTACTTCAAATTCCTTGGTCCCACGTTCCTATCGGAGGCCGGCGTTTTTCATACTGTCGCTCTTCGCCTGATTTACTTCAGACTCTGCTGACCGTGAATTCAGCGTGAAGTTGCCATAGTCACGATCACGCATATTTTGACCTCTGTTGACTGCTCCACAGTAGCTTTGCACGGATTTCTCGCATGTTTCACTGAAAACGAGATGACGGACATTTATCAACAGGCGTACAAGTTCTCCGTCTGCTTCCCAGTACACCAGCATGGGGTCAGAGTCAACCACCCACTCACTGTCACTCATCTTAAGGCAGCTAGAGGCTGCGCCCCATTACCGCTTTCTCAGAGCTTGAGCCGCCCTAAGCTGCCTATTGTCACTTCCCTTAGCCGCTCTCCCGGCGGCCATGGTCAATTCTGAGTACTTCCCTGGGATAAACTAGCCTCCAATAAATCGACGCGTTTCCACAAAGTTTTTATGTCATGTGAATTAATTTAAAACCATCACCTGACATTAATTATTTCAATACGTCCATACTATACCCTCTACAAGATGCATTGTGCCTTGTCAGTCATTTTTGTTCAGCCTTACTGTTCGCTCAACGTGAGTTAGGTGATCTTTAATGACTTCTTGTAAGGGGCATAGTTCTTGTCATCTTACACATTTACAAACACAAATTTACTGAGAAGCTTCCTCAAGAAATTACAAGGTCTACTCAAAAAGAAGTACAACGAACAGATGAAGAGATATTGAGAGGAAAAGAAGAAACAAAGTGTTACATCAGTTCAAAAAAGAAATAACAATGAAAATATGACTCATTAACATTGTGTTAAATAATTTCATCATTGCGTTTTCGCCCAATGTGAGTAATGACGCAATAACAGAAATGCATGGCAGCAGCACAGAAGGAACTAAATCTAGAGAAGGTGTTGACTGGTTCAGGGAAGAACAAGAAATAATAGTGTAAGGTTAGCAGATGAGATGGAAGAAATGAAAGATCACTAGATACGAATGTGCAAAGCATGGGTAGTGTTGGCTATGTAACAGAAATACTCATTCGCTGTTGTACAGAAGCATGATATCTGATATATATGGAGAGGATAGCCATGTCAGTGATGACGGATAAAGCTTTAATCCTTTTGAATGAAGAGTGGTTTTTTGTCAGTCAGAGGCTACTGGATAGTTTGTTCTAGACTTACGACTATGAGGCCGACGTAGAGATTTCGCCAATGTCCTGGGGTAAACCCCAAACCTCATCATCAATGTCTCATGGATTCATCACTCCTAATGGTAACCTGTCTCGCAGATAATGGTGTTAGGCTTACATACCCCCTAAGTGCTATTCAGGAAATTGGACTCTTCACTGGAATCATGTTTCAGCGTCTACGTTTTTTCTGTCCCTCTTCGTAATAAAACCCAAACACGACAGTACAGTCTGTAAAGAAACTGTAAATTCAAGACATTAACACACAATTAAATTTTTCTTTCGTTTTGTTCACAGTTTGTTGCGTAGTTTACTTCGAAGTATTGTAGTATGTACACTAATGTTTTAAGAAAGCAGCAACCAGCGCCAACTGCGAGTGGAGTCTGAAACTATTTATATTTTGTTATAATTTTCTATTGCTTTTCAGTAAAACATTTTCAATTAATTTTTTAACGTTTTAAGTAACATCAAAACAATACAATACGTAGCATAAGAGACAGTACCCATTTATAAACATTAACATTAAGATTTAAGAGAGAGAGAGAGAAGGGGCTGCATTACGTAGATCAAAGACACTGTTACCGGCCAGGGTGTTCGAGCGGTTCTAGGCGCTACAGTCTGGAACTGCGCGACCGCTACGGTCGCAGGTTCGAATCCTGCCTCGGGCATGGATGTGTACGATGTCCTTAGGTTGGTTAGGTTTAAGTAATTCTAAGTTCTAGGGGACTGATGACCTCAGAAGTTAAGTCTCATAGTACTCAGAGCCATTTGAACCATTTGAAAGATATTGTTTTTGTTATTAAACAATGACGAACAGTCAGTGCTGTTAGTACCCGGCTGTATGCGTGAAAGTCCAAGATTATGGATTACTGTGGACGGTTGCAAACATTAATTTTTACGGAGGAAGACGCTTCATTACAAGGACAGCCAATACTTACTGTGTCATGGACAAGGTTGCTGGAAAGTTGTTTAACATCACGCCAGCTGAAACTTCTTGGCGAACGTCAACAAGACACTCAACAGCACTGCAGCTAAGACCCGAAAATTTGTAAAGTCAAATCGATTTCGGAATATCGTTTTGCCTACATATGAATAAATTACAAGTGTTTGTACTAAATTCATTTTTAACGAATTACTGTTTCCACCTCAACACAATCGCTCCTTAGTACTACACTGACTACAGAATAGCTTCTTTATTATACTGTAACGAATTTTTCCGTCTTCATAATTTTTTATCGTGTTTTTGAATGTTGTTATGTAATACTTCCATGCTTTTCTATATGATTTACTAGCTGAGTATCCGCCATTGCCGGGGTAAGCATTTATTCCAATCTCCTGTTAGTCCATCTCCTCCATCCCCCTCTACCCATCTCCTCCTCCACCCACTCTCTATCCATTTCCTCTTCCCTCTTTTCCTGTCTACCTGCTCCTCCCCCCCAACTTTCTCTGTCCATCTTCTCCTCCCCCTCTCTCTGCCCAACACCTCCTTCCCCCTTCTATGTCCATCCCTCTCTAAGTTCATCTTCTCGCCCCCTCTAGGCCAACCTCCTCCTCCCCCTGTCTCTGTCAATCTCCTCATCTCCTCCTTCTCTGTCCATCTCCTCTCCACTCTCTCTATTAATCTCCTACTACCCCTCTCTCCGCCCACCTCATCCTTTTCCCTTTCGCTGTCCATTCCCTCCTCCCTTTCTCTCTGCCCACCTTCTCCTATCGCCTCTTTGTGTTCACCTCCCCCTTCTCCATCCCTGTCCATCTCCTCCTCCACACCTTCTCTCTCCGTCACCTAGTTATCACCGCCACCACCTCAACAGCCTGGTCGTTCTTACCCCCACATATTTCTTTCCAGCTGTTAAGTAATATTTGTACCAGTCTGGCTGATATCGATGCAGGGGTTTAATAGGAGATTTGCCATAGCACGCACATGTCACATGTGTTTCATGGATATTTCATATACTTCACACATATCTGTACAGATATTTCACCTGTTTCTGTAGTGAATTTCTCCCTGCAGTTTCATTTTCATACAGATCCCTGCTGTACTTGCCACCTAGCCGTCTTGTGCCTCCTCGCATCTCGCCTGCCTCTGAGCAGCTGTAATTTCAATGAAAAAAAGTTTGACCATTTATTCAATTTCAATACAACACGCCACCTTTTTTTTTTTTTTTTCAAGAATGAGAAGGCGCAGCCATTAATAATTTAATGAAAGACTTTAACTCTGGTTATTTTGCCACATTTTAATGCAAAAAGTTAACTTTGAATTTCTGACTGAAAAAATCTTCCGTACTAAAAAAACTTTTAAAATCTTGTCCCCTACCCCCCTCCCCAAAAAAAAGCTTTAAGCTCAACAAATTATTCAACAAATGCTCAACTGTAGTTCTGTCCAAAAGGTGATCACAGCGGAATGTATGTTACGCATCAAGTTCCAAGAGGGTGATATAAATGCAAGTCAACAATATCTTTTTGCCGCAAACACTGATGAACATACATAAAATAAACATATAGGAGTACACAATACCTAACAAAAAACATGGTCGAGATCCCTCAGCAAAAACTGGAACCCGACAGATCATAAAATTCAATTCAGCAAGTACCGCAAGGCATTCTTTTCAGCTGTCGGTAAACCAAAAAACTCACAATAACATCTGCAGTGCGTCCTACGACCATGTATAAAATAAAATCCATCTAATGCTAGGCACGTTCATCTCTTGCAACACACTGTGGTTCGCTACCCTTCAAAACTTTACGACGAAGGGCTGAAATTAATGGTTTTCCCCAAAGAAAATTCAATACTTCACCAAACATTTGTGGTACACACCATGTGGACTCGACGTCCAGAAACAAAACAGCGAGGTGAGGCACCATAAGAAGAACAATTTTAGGGGAATGACACCACGCTTTGCTACTTTATGTTCTTCGTATTTCTGAAACAAAACTACAATAACGTTACCAGTATCCACCAATAATTCCTCTGTGATTGTGACTGCACTTCAATCTGAAACATTTATGAAACGAGCGTTACGCTTGTCCAATAAAGAATTATCGTGCTACGTGATTTTGTGACCAGCAGACGTAGGCTTGCACTCAAATTTAAAAACAAGAATAATCTTCCGAAGTGCGTCTAATTCAGATGCCCTATCTCTCTACTCTTTCCACGCTTCTAAATGTCACATGCAGATGTACAAAATATAGTAACCACAAGTCAAATCATTATACAAATTAGTCAAAAACCGTACTGCTAATCACAAACATGAACTTATGGTTAAGGAGAACTTCTCTAAATAACTTATATAACAAACATAAATTAGACAACATAAACTAAAAGTAAGGCACTTCCTGTTCTTTACTTGTTGATTACGTTCTGGAGCTGAGTTTTTTATTTCAATAATTTCCAGTCCTCAGTTTCCCTGATCCCATGGCGGTCTTTGTATGACGTTTCTTGAGTGTGGTCTCTCCTCGTAATGCGTTTTTGATTGCGCCAGTTGTTTCTCTCATTTTGAGGCCAGCTGCTGTTGCTAGTTTTCCTGGCTTCACCAGTCGTCACTAATTATCTCGTGAGTTTATGTATGGATTTCGCTCAAATATTTAGCTCATTCTCTTCTCTTGTTGACATCCGTTAAAACCAGCATAAGTGACTCCAAGTCATGCGCATCAGTACAGAGATGGAATCTTTTATGTTCTGTTGACGCTGTATTAATGAAGAGTTGAATCACCATTACTGTGTGAATGGTCGAGATACTATTAAAGTTATCAAATCTCCTGATGACACTGCAGATAATATTGGAAGCATAACGCTGCCAGTGGAAAGACTTCTACGATACTTAATCGTATCCTGTTCTGTTTTGCACCTGACCAGTACAATTTCATGACGTTAGACTTTGAGTTCTGCAATAATCGTACCGTGTCTGGTGACTGGCAAAACTTCCGCGATTATTTCTTCGCTCATAGGACTACTCATACCTAAATTCTAACCTGGAGTTCGGCACACTATCCTTAAACTGCCCATTCAGGTCCTAATATGCAGGTCGGCACCTGCTGTGTAGATGAGAATTGTCATTAGTGAAAATAAGTGCTTACCATCAAAGTCTCGTCCGTTGATGGATATGGACCTCATTGACAGACATATTTCCTTTACAGTGACTCTATTTTGCGTCACTGACGATGTGCCATTAGACACATATTCATCACAAGCATGCCGCTCCTTATCGACTCTTATCCTACTATTTCCCAGGGGCAGTAATGTTTCCGCAACTCGTAACCGCTCAGTTCCCTTTCTCAGGTCCTCAAACTCTTATTTAAATGAGGCAGACTCTTCAGTCTCAGAGAACATCACGGCTCCTTGGTTTCAGATTCCACGCGCTCCTACAGAGCCTGGACTTTTTGAGAAAGCGAATTGTTCGTTTCTTCCAGAGTGTGCATAATTTGCAAAAGCCTTCTCTTTCCTAAATTGTTTCCTGTTCATCACGTCTTTAATATCTCTTTCCTCTGCTTGTTTCCTGTCTTCCTCGGCTTGTTTAATATCTTCCTCTGCTAGTTTCCTACCTGATTCTGCTTCGTCTGGCCTCTGCTTTGCCCAAAATGAAATATCTCCCATGTTTCGAGAATTTGAACTGCCCTGTGGTACTGTCAGTTCAGTATCGCAAATCTCGCTAGTTTTGCTCTGTTGACTTGCCACTAATATTTCATAGGTTTCAGAAAACGCAACGGCTGCCGACGCCTCTCGTACAGAAATTTCTTATACGGCTTCCTCTGCTCCCATCAAGTCGTCCTAGCTAACAACTTTCCTTGCTTCTCTAGACCGCTCTTGACTAGCCCTAAGCATGTATAGAGGAGTTAACACTGAAAATTACCCCACTAAATTTAACATGAACGAATATACCTACACTCAAGAATATCTTCACACAAAACTACAAAATACGAGTTCACATAAAATGTCAGCACACAACAAAAACTTTGTATACGCTACGCTATAATACGCTACAGCTGCTGGTCCAAATATACCTGTATGGAAAATGGTTGCCACTAGTTTTTGTACCCCAAGATGTTTTTCACTATGCCATCCTAACGGTGGGAAACTCAAAGGAACCAAAAGTGTTATCCTGATCAGGGATAACGTGAAATTCTCTCCTGCTTCTTAAAAAACCATCTTATAGTAATACAAGATGAGCGACTGCAATGCTCGTTGTTGTCACAGGGTAACAACTAAAACTAAGTTGTACTGATGCAAGACGAGCAAGTGAAATGCCTCTTGCTTTTCCAAAATAATGAATAACTTATTTTTGTAGGGGGGCACTGCGCACATGAACAATGTGTAAGTAGGCTGTTTAGGTTTTCATCTATGTAAGTAGGCTGTTTAGGTTTTTACATTGGTAACGCCACGTAGCGCTCTGTATGAAAATCACTGACTTTGCTGCGTGCAGTCTGTGGCTGGTTTGCATTGTTGGAATATTTACCATTGTAGTGTTGGGCAGTTGAATGTGCAGTTGGAGGTGAGCCGCCAGCAGTGGTGGATGTGGGGAGAGAGATGGCGGAGTTTTGAGAGCGGGTGATCTGGACGTGTGTCCATCAGAGACAGTAAATTTGTAAGACTGGATGTCATGAACTGATATATATTATGACTTTTGAATACTATTAAGGTAAATACATTGTTTGTTCTCTTTCAAAATCTTTCATTTGCTAACTATGCCTATCAGTAGTTAGTGACTTCGGTAGTTAGAATCTTTTTATTTAGCTGGCAGTATTGGCGCTCGCTGTATTGTAGTAGTTCGAGTAACGAAGATTTTTGTGAGGTAAGTGATTCATGAAAGGTATAGGTTATTGTTAGTCAGGGCCATTCTTTTGTAGGGATTATTGAAAGTCAAATTGCGCTGAGCTAAAAATATTGTGTGTCAGTTTATTGATGATCTGAATAAGTAAAGAGAGAAATGTCTGTGCACGTTCAGTTTTGCTCAGCTGTTTGAAAATCAAATAATGTAAGAGATTTATCAGCACAGTAATTGATAAACTTTTCTAAGGGGACATTTCAAATGCCGACACAGTGAGGTGAACAAAATAGGCATACAACACGTAACATTTATTTTTCATTGTTGGCTAACCAGGACTATTTGTAGAACAAGTTAAAGTATCTTCAAATCTAAGTCAAAGGTGTGATTAACAGTTGTTTATTTGCTCTAATGATTGATATAAATCACAATGAAATTAACAGAGAGCAAAAGTTCAATACAACTCACACTGAATTACTAAAGGGTGCTAAAACAGTGGGGATGTACCAAAAAGTGTGGAAGACTTTCTGGTGTAAGCGCAACGAGATCTTATTTGGGTAGCGCCTGAAATCAGAGATAACGTTGCAGCAAGAAGAGCAGATCATTTCAGAGAACTCTTTGACGTGATGAAGTGCACAGATTGCCTTCTGCCGCAAAAAGAGGCCATAGAGGCGTCTCCATCAGACACCACCGCAGTGTGGCGAGTGCAAGGCTGTTCTTCCAAATGTACCACTTTAATATACTCACTAAAATAATTGCGAGTTAGCTGCAGAAAATGAATTAATATCACATAACGATATGTGACAGCAATGTCACATCGTGACAATAACGTCAAACCTCCCCTCAAGAGGCAGTAATCAACCAAATGAAATGGTCAACAGTATCTGCTGTCAAGAACAAGTCTAAGTATGGTTGGCAACTGCTGAAACTTGCAGTGTATCATCGCAGGTAAGCTCTTCACACACTGGTTGACCTCAGAGGTGCGACTATCGAATGGGACAGGTTTGACAATCGATGCCTCGTCCGACTTGTGAACAGCATGTCAAAGAGGATGAAAGTATGGTACAGTGTATGAGATGGAGCTACATGGGATTGAATGTTAACCAGCAGCAGATCTTGGTTTCACACATCAGCAAAGTGCACCCTTTCAAACAGGCTGTCTTTTTTTTAAGTTATTTTTTGATACCTTCAGTTGGCATTTTGTTTATTTGATTTACGATTGTACAATATCGGCCTTGGGCTATTTTCAAAGCATCTAAATCGGAAGAATTACGCATTGAATGCATTAGTATCAAAAGTCATATCCCGAGATATACAAGGAGGATTATAACTTACTTTATAGAAGATTTGTTAATGGTACAATATATGTCTTTGTCCTGTGTTTTAAATATGACTCCATGCAAATAAATTGGAAATATTTTGTTTTCATTTCTCAGTAAAGTTGTCTTTTAATTTATCGTCTACGATTGGAGAAAAAGCCCACTCTATTGAAAAGCATTGAGAATGGAGATTTACTGCAATATTACCTCCACTGCCCAGGCGGCTGTTCGTAGAAAATTTCTGTGCTCACAAAACGATGAGAAACAGGTTATCAGTAAAAAAAATCATGTATGCAACTGATGAGCGTAATGTAAAACTTTCGTTCTTACAACTTAGCACTTATGAAGCATTATCCAGAACAATATCAACTGTATGTATGATGGTATAGTTAAAACGAAACTAAATTCTGTTACCGACCGACCGCCGTGCCATCCTCGGCCTATAGGTGCCACTGGGTGCGGATATGGAGGGGCATGTGGTGGGCATACCTGTTACACCGCCGTTGTCAGTTTTCGTGACCGGACCTGCTACTTCCCAATCAAGGAGCTCCTCGGTTGGCCTCACAGGGGCTGAGTGCTCCCCGATGGTGCAGTTAAAGCCGGTTCAAATGATGAGAGACAGTTACCAGCCATAAATACTCCAAGTACGCAACTGAAGAGAGTAACGCAAAACTTTCGAGCTTATAACTTGATATTTATCAAGCATTACACAGAACACTATCAACTATCTGTGTGCTGGTACGTCAAGGCCAGGGCAAATGAAGCATTACACAGAACGCTGTAAACTGTCTATATGTTGGTAAATATCAATATCTTACAAAGAGTGTCATTTTAAGTAAGTCCCTGCGACTTAATGCCACACTTGTGACTGGACGTGACTACAACATTTCGATATTTGCGTGACGAATCTTTGAAAACTAACTTAGGTGCAACTACAAAAACGTAAATAGATTTATATTTAGACAAGATAAATTCAGTTTGCTAACACTCGACTTAGTTGTACAAATTTTACGATGAACTTACAGCAGTTATTTTCGGCGTCGACAAGACGTCGTTCTTCGGAATAAACTACTGAACACTGTAGTCTTACGTCACAGTTGACATTATCGTTGTCAGCCAGCACGCGGCGACTTCAGAAGACGCCGCCCTCCGGCACACGCTTACGGCCGGCAGAAACGATTTCTACCATCGGGCTGATCGTTGCCTGGCAACGGAGCAACAAAGACCAAACCAGGCTAAGCATCAGTACCAGAGCGACGAAGGTAGCCAAAACACAGAGCGCTTCTCCCTTTTCTGTTTACTCATTAGAATGCCTCGGTTTTCTCTCTACGCCTTTGGGGTCTCGTAAGAAGATTCCTCCATCCATCTATCCAATCATCGCACTCGTTCGTAAGTGGAAATCACGATATCTTAATAGTCGTCATGAACAAAGGACATATCGCACATTCATCGAATTTCGTCATATGAAGTTTCTAGCTTAATTCTCTTGATTATCAGATTCAAAACGTAAAGAAAATTTTAAGTAATTATATGCGGTAACGTTATAAGGAGCACTGAATTTTCTCGGTTTCTCAATGTGTGTGCTTCTCAGTACCTCGGACATTCCGTTAAGTATCTATCACCGTAAACGTAACACAGAAAAATCCTCAGAATCCTGTAAAGGACAATTTCCTTACGTGAGCTTAATAAGTAAAAGTATCGCTTCAAAGAAAATGCTTTCTAGTTTACAGTAATGCCTTGAAAGGGTGTGTTATAAACAGATATTCTTTTATTTTTTTATTTAACAGTTATTTAAATCCCCCTGCTAGGGCCGGGATAGCAGTGACCCAATTGTCGTTCTTCAGCCATTTCCTTATTTAACGTCCAATATCAATAGAAAAAAAATTGAAGAGTTAAAATTAGTGGTAGAGTTTTTGATAAGATGATGTGATGTATTGTAGAACCTCTTTGTTAATAGGACGATATGTTGCGGTTTCCTGGTAAATGTGAGTAAGAATTGGTATGTAGGAAGTAATGGGAACTAAAATCTCGTCGGCCGTTGTGGCTGAGCGGTTCTAGGCGCTTCAGTCTGGAACCGCGCGACCGCTACGTCGCAGGTTCGAATCCTGCCTCGGGCATGGATGTGTGTGATGTCCTTAGGTTAGTTAGGTTTAAGTAGTTCTAAGTTCTAGGGGAGTGATGACATCAGGTTTTAAGTCCTATAGTGCTCAGAGCCATTTGAACCATTTTTGAACTAAAATCGCAAGACCATGAAGGCGGCATTTTGTAAACGTCAGCTGACATGAAATGTGCTAAATGCTTGGATATGCGAATGATTAGTATTTCCGAACAAGCACATAAAATAGATAGGAGTAAAACCACCTACATTTTGTGAGCAGTGGAAGCTTATGCAGCGGATTTCTCGTTCAGAAATCTCATTTGAGTGTTTGTGTGTAAGAGACTGTGTTATTCCTCGTGTGTGAATGGCAAACGCCTGCCAGCACATGTCGATAGGATCGTGGTCTATCGAGAACGGTGTCTCAGTTCTGTGATATTACTGTTCACTTTGGTCGGGATCGCAGAAACTGTCATGCCAATATGGAATCGAACGGTTGAAGATGGCCATTCGAAACGTCGTATAGGATGTCAAATGTCCCCTAACGCTCGACAGGGCCGACATATCATTCGTTCAGCCGTGCAGGACCTCGCGGCCATGTCACGCACCTTGAGACATATAATGGGATTGTTTCTATCAAGACACGTGTCCACACAGACGATGTGACGACGTCTGAAGTATATCGGACAGTCATTACGACGACCATTGTTGCCGCTTCCCTTGATGTGGCAACAGAGAGAGAGGCCCGCTGACAGCGGTCCGCCCAATGGGAACACGCGACACAGGCGAGTCTTGGTTCTGCCTACAACCTCACGATACACGTATCCGTTTGTGGAGGTTCCAAGCATAACGAACGTTACCAGATCGCATTCATCATCTCATATGCAGCATGTTTGCTTTAACTTGAGACAATTGCATATCTCGAAGACGATGTGTGTACGAAAAAAATGTTTATGGTATAGATCGATACCACAACCACCGGCGTCTCACAGTTGGTAACGGAAACGCACGTTTCCGACGGACATCAATAGCGGGCTCCCGGGGACCTGGCGGATCCAGTGACTTGCGCCTCCTGACTCATACCTTGGGGTTGGGTTGTTTTTGGGGAAGGAGACCAGACAGCGAGGTCATCGGTCTCATCGGATTAGGGAAGGAAGTCGGCCGTGTCCTTTCAAAGGAACCATCTCGGCATTTGTCTGGAGCGATTGAGGGAAATCACGGAAAACCTAAATCAGGATGGCTGGAAGCGGGATTGAACAGTCGTCCTCCCGAATGCGAATCCAGTGTGCTAGCAACAGCGCCACCTCGCTCTGTTCCCATACCTTCAACGCTCCCTGCCGCCGCGATATACACTGAAGCGCCAAAGAAACTGGTATAGGCATGTGTATTCAAATACAGGTAGAATACGCCGCTGCGGCCGGGAACGCCTATATAAGACAACAACTGTCTGGCGCTGTTGTCAGATCAGTTACTGCTGCTACAATGGCAGGTATTCAACATTTAATTGAGTTTGATCGTGGTGTTATAGTCTGCGCACGATCGATGGGACACCGCGTCTCCGAGGCAGCGATGAAGTGGAGATTTTCCCGTACGACTGTTTCACGATTGTACCGTGAATATCAAGAATCCGGTAAAACATCAAATCTCCGACATCGCTGCGGCCGGGAAAAGATCCTGCAAGAACGGGACCAACGATGACTGAAGAGAATCATTCAACGTGACAGAAATGCAACCGTTCCGCAAATTGCTGTCGAGTTCAGTGCTGGGCCATCAACAACTGTCAGTGTGCGAACAATTCAAAAAATGGTTCAAATGGCTCTGAGCACTATGGGACTTAACATCTATGGTCATCAGTCCCCTAGAACTTAGAACTACTTAAACCTAACTAACCTAAGGACATCACACAACACCCAGTCATCACGAGGTAGAGAAAATCCCTGACCCCGCCGCGAACAATTCAACGAAACATCATCGATATGGGTTTTTTCCTGGTCGTACGAGTCTCGTTTCAGATTGTACAAAGAGGATGGACGTGTGCGGGTGTGGAAACAACTTCGTGAATCCATGGACCCTGCATGTCAGCAGGGGACTGTACAAGCTGGTGGAGGCTCTGTAATGGTGTGGAGCGTTTGCAGTTGGAGTGATATGGGGCCCCTGACACATCTAGAGACGTCTCTGAGAGTTGTCACGCACATAAGCTCCCTGTCTGATCACCTGCATCCATTCATGTCCATTGTGCATTTCGACGGACTTGGGCAATTCCAGCAGGACAATGTGACACCCCAAATGTCCTGAATTGCCACAGAACGGCTCCAGGAACGCTCTTCTGACTTGGTACACTTTCACTGGCGCCGGCCGCGGTGGTCTCGTGTTTCTAGGTGAGCAGTCCGGAACCGTGCGACTGCCTCGGGCATGGATGTGTGTGATGTCCTTAGGTTAGTTAGGTTTAAGTAGTTCTAAGTTCTAGGGGAGTGATGACATCAGATTTTAAGTCCTATAGTGCTCAGAGCCATTTGAACCATTTTTGAACTCAAATCGCAAGACAATGATGGCGGCATTTTGTAAACGTCAGCTGACATGAATTGTGCTAAATGCTTGGATATGCGAATGATTAGTATTTCCGAACAACCACACAAAATAGATACGAGTAAAGCCACCTACATTTTGTGAGCAGTGGAAGCTTATGCAGCGGATTTCACGTTCAGAAATCTCATTTGAGTGTTTGTGTGTAAGAGACTTTGTTATTTCTGTGACCACAGCTGTTAAGTCCCATAGTGCTCATAGTCATTTGAACCATTTGAACTTTCACTGGCCACCAAACTTTTCAGACATGAACATTATTGAGCATATCTGGGATGTCTTGCAATGTGCTTTCAGAAGAAATATCCACCCCATCGTACTCCCACGGATTTATGGACAGGTCCGCAGGACTCATGGTGTCAGTTCCCTCTAGCACTACTTCAGACATTAGTCGAGTCCATGCCATGTCGTGTTGCGTCGCTTCTGCGTGCCTGCGGATGGGGGGGGGGGCTACTTGATATTAGACAGGTGTACCAATTTCTTTGGATCTTCGGTGTAGGGTGGCAGGCGGCAGCTACACGGCCCAGTCTCAAGTGCCGTCTTCAACAGTCTTCAGTCTCAGTCAGCCTTCGGCAATTCGCTCTTACATTAGTAGTGGGAGCCTGACACTGCACGATGCTCTCTACTTTGCTTTTGTAATAGCTGGACTTTACTGCTGTTTGTTCTTCTGTAAAGTTTCTTCGCATTGCTTGGAGAAAGATACAAGTTACGAGAAACTTCAGTTTAATGTATTTAGTGTTCGCTAATCATTTCTGCTCCTGTCCAGCTTCCCTTCGACGATAACTGCTACAGCACTCTGTAGCCCACCTCTGCTTACCGTGGTGTATGTAGTAGTACACAACAATGTTCCATGTGAAAAGTTAATGTTAGTGAAGGGGACATCTGTCCGTGGTTCAAATGGTTCAAATGGCTCTGAGCACTATGGGACTTAACATCTGAGGTCATCATTCCCCTAGACTTAGAACTACTTAAACCTAACTAACCTAAGGATACCACACACATCCATACCCGAGACAGGATTCGAACCTGCGACGATAGCGGTCGCGCTGTTCCAGACTGAATCACCTAGAACCGCTCGGCCACAGCGGCCGGCCATCTGTCCATGCTACAACTGGCCACCTTCTATTCACCCCTCCCACGTGGGCAGAGTCAGCTTTGCATTTTGAAATAGAAACCCCTCATATTTAATGCATAATCGGATTCTAAGCCAAAAAAATCTTAGGATTTATTCACACTATTATTTTCCATTCGTGGTAGGTGGCACTGTAATCGACAAATACCACCTTCATTTCATTTACGATCTAAATGTAAACCTTTGTGTCCTGACGTTTGATATTTATATTCGAAATTTACTTTTGTGTTGCAAATTTGATTGCACAGTACAATATGGTCAGAGGATTCAATGTCCGCTTAGCACGTACGTCTAGCGCGATCCAGAAACGACGTGATTGTAATACACTCCTGGAAAAGGAAAAAAGAACACATTGACACCGGTGTGTCAGACCCACCATACTTGCTCCGGACACTGCGAGAGGGCTGTACAAGCAATGATCACACGCACGGCACAGCGGACACACCAGGAACCGCGGTGTTGGCCGTCGAATGGCGCTAGCTGCGCAGCATTTGTGCACCGCCGCCGTCAGTGTCAGCCAGTTTGCCGTGGCATACGGAGCTCCATCGCAGTCTTTAACACTGGTAGCATGCCGCGACAACGTGGACGTGAACCGTATGTGCAGTTGACGGACTTTGAGCGAGGGCGTATAGTGGGCATGCGGGAGGCCGGGTGGACGTACCGCCGAATTGCTCAACACGTGGGGCGTGAGGTCTCCACAGTACATCGATGTTGTCGCCAGTGGTCGGCGGAAGGTGCACGTGCCCGTCGACCTGGGACCGGACCGCAGCGACGCACGGATGCACGCCAAGACCGTAGGATCCTACGCAGTGCCGTAGGGGACCGCACCGCCACTTCCCAGCAAATTAGGGACACTGTTGCTCCTGGGGTATCGGCGAGGACCATTCGCAACCGTCTCCATGAAGCTGGGCTACGGTCCCGCACACCGTTAGGCCGTCTTCCGCTCACGCCCCAACATCGTGCAGCCCGCCTCCAGTGGTGTCGCGACAGGCGTGAATGGAGGGACGAATGGAGACGTGTCGTCTTCAGCGATGAGAGTCGCTTCTGCCTTGGTGCCAATGATGGTCGTATGCGTGTTTGGCGCCGTGCAGGTGAGCGCCACAATCAGGACTGCATACGACCGAGGCACACAGGGCCAACACCCGGCATCATGGTGTGGGGAGCGATCTCCTACACTGGCCGTACACCACTGGTGATCGTCGAGGGGACACTGAATAGTGCACGGTACATCCAAACCGTCATCGAACCCATCGTTCTACCATTCCTAGACCGGCAAGGGAACTTGCTGTTCCAACAGGACAATGCACGTCCGCATGTATCCCGTGCCACCCAACGTGCTCTAGAAGGTGTAAGTCAACTACCCTGGCCAGCAAGATCTCCGGATCTGTCCCCCATTGAGCATGTTTGGGACTGGATGAAGCGTCGTCTCACGAGGTCTGCACGTCCAGCACGAACGCTGGTCCAACTGAGGCGCCAGGTGGAAATGGCATGGCAAGCCGTTCCACAGGACTACATCCAGCATCTCTACGATCGTCTCCATGGGAGAATAGCAGCCTGCATTGCTGCGAAAGGTGGATATACACTGTACTAGTGCCGACATTGTGCATGCTCTGTTGCCTGTGTCTATGTGCCTGTGGTTCTGTCAGTGTGATCATGTGATGTATCTGACCCCAGGAATGTGTCAATAAAGTTTCCCCTTCCTGGGACAATGAATTCACGGTGTTCTTATTTCAATTTCCAGGAGTGTAGTTTTCTGCTTCCATCGGGATGCTTGATAACGGTGAGTCCCCTTACCCCTCACCACTAGGTGGTCGATTTCTGTGATTCCCCTTGCCTCTCAAAATTGGGGTATTTAATTTTGGTGAGTCCCCTTGCCTTTCACCACAACTGTAGTTCACATTAAATGCCCAAAGTGACGATCTTTAATTTCGACACATTTATTAATTCATGTGTTGAATGTACGTACACAACTTAAAAGCATGTCTGGTGGATTGCTTGCGCACACATTTCTGATACGTTCTATTATGTGCTGTGGAGTACGTGGTACTTCTGCATACAGCTTCAGATAACGCCTCAAGAAAAAAATATGGTGATATGGCAGACCACGTTACGAGACCACCTCTACCGATCCAGCGACCACTGAACACGAGATCTAAAGGTTGTTTTGCTCTTGCAGAGTAGCGTGCCAGACAACCATTATGTTGCAACCACATGGTCTATCGCACTAAGAGGGGTACATTTTCCAGCAGTATGGCTGGTTTCTCTTGCAATAACTTGCGATATCTTTCCCCTTTTAATGTGCCTTCCACAAGAAGGGGGCTAATTAGTTTGTAGGCTAATATACCGCACCAGATCTTAACAGACCAAGGACCCTGACGTACAGCCTCATGTATCCAGTGCTGATGTTCCACACTCCAGTAATGCGTATTGTGCTGATTAATGCTGACTCGTCAGAGAACATTATCTGACACAAGAATTGCACGTCTCTTTGCATTTGCGTAAGCGCCCAATTGCAAAACCGCATCCGATTCTGATAATCATTTTTTTGAAGTTCTTGATGCATGGAAATGTGGTAGGGATGGCATCTGTGACTGTGTAGGATCGCCCAATCACGTGTGTGAGCAATTCCAGACTGCCGCGATCTATCTCTGGTACTTGCATGTGGATTATGAGCCACTGCAGCTAGTACTGCAATTTCACTATCGATGTTCCCCGTTACAGTTGCTCTACAAGTTCGTTTTTGGATGTCACACTTTCTTCGGTAGTAAACTGTTGTACAACACAGTTAATAGTTGCACAGAATCGTGGCCTATCAGCAACACGTTCAGAAATAAGAGCAACAGCGGCGTCTAGCTTTCTTGCATCCTCGCAATAAATTAAAATTATTTTGATCTTCTGTGTAACAGACGCAACATACATTTGCCATCTGTGCCAGAACAGACTCCAGACAGCAATGTTGCAGAGGCGTTCGGTGTTCGGGTTTATAAAGCTTCGGCGCTGAAGTGAAGCGTGCCGTGTGGTGGGGCCCACAGCAATGGGGCGAGCGTATGAGTGTTTACAGGATACTGGATGTATGTACCCAGGCAGGTACGCCTGTCAGTGTCATTTTATGGACATTTTACCTTATCACAGTGGTTGTGGTTTTTATTCCGCAGGTGACCTCGTGGAAACACACATCGAAATCTGTCATCCTTGTAGCGGAGTTCGAGGACGGCCACCGAAATCAAGCATTCCAGTGGCTGGGGCTAGCCACAATCAACCCTGTAGAGAACAGAAAACTACGTTCCCATACAAGTAGCTTATCAGCCAGAAATGTCAATGTCTAGCCATATTATTTGTACTGTACAATCGCATTTGCAACATCCATTAATGATTGAACATTAATGACATCCGTTAATAATTGACCATCAATGTAAACCGTTAGAACGGAAAGGTTTACATTTACATCGTAAATGAAATGTAGAATCAGAAGCGTCGGTTCTTAATTTGCAAATCAGGCACACTTGATATTTTTCGATTACAGTGCCACTTGCCACGAAAGGATTACAATGGTTTGAGTAAACCGTACGTATTTTTTTGGCGGAGAATCCGAATATGCAATAAAAATGGGGGGGGGGGTTCCCATTTTAAAATACAAAGTTGACACCACCTACGCAGGAGAGATGGTTAGGACGTGATCAGTTGTAACACAGACAGATATCGTCTTCGCTAATATTAACTTTTCAACGAGCACGCTTTTTTCCCTTACGATGCGTCGTTTTCAAGTTATTTAGGTGTCTCAAGTTAAAACGAACACTCTGTAGGCCTTGCAGCAAGCCAATGGTATCCATGGTTCGCATGGTATTTGGCCTGAAGCTGTTTAATTTTTTATGACATGTTAAAACCCTTGGCTGTGTACTGTCTTCAAGGTCTCCATGACGTTATCTTTCAACAAGGTAACACAAGCACGCATGTTGATGACGCTGTCCTAACCTACGTCCAAACGGAGGGTGTCCGACTGCCGCCCTGGCCAGATCTCTAACCCACTGAAAACATCATTGCTGAGAAACTGGCTTATTTCTTCTCTATGAACTCTGATTACCTTTCCAAGTTTCTCCTTGGTTTCCTTTACCGCTTGCTCGATGTACAGACTGGGTAACATCAGGGATAGGCTGCAGCCCTGCATTACCCTCTTCTCGATCATTCCTTCAAAAATGGTTCAAATGGCTCTGAGCACTATGGGACTTAACATCTGTGGTCATCAGTCCCCTAGAACTTAGAACTACTTAAACATAACTAACCTAAGGACATCACACACATCCATGCCCGAGGCAGGATTCGAACCTGCGACGGTAGCGGTCGCGCGGTTCCGGACTGAGCGCCTAGAACCGCGAGACCACCGCGGCCGGCGATCATTCCTTCTTTTTCATGTTTTTCCACTTTCATAACTGCCATCTGTTTGTTGTACAAGTTGTAAATAACCTTTCGTTCCCGGTATTTAATCCGTACTACCTTTATAATTTCAAAGAGAATATTCCATTTAACATTTCCGACAGCTTTCCCTAAATCTATAAATGCCGTAAACGTTAGTTTACCTTTCTTTAAGCTGTCTTCTAAGATAAGTAGTAGAGTTATTATTGCCTCGCGTGTTTATTCAGCCCGCATCTCGTGGTCGTGCGGTAGCGTTCTCGCTTCCCACGCCCGGGTTCCCGGGTTCGATTCCCGGCGGGGTCAGGGCTTTCTCTGCCTCGTGATGGCTGGGTGTTGTGGGCTGTCCTTAGGTTAGTTAGGTTTAAGTAGTTCTAAGTTCTAGGGGACTGATGACCATAGATGTTAAGTCCCATAGTGCACAGAGCCATTTGAATCATTTGTTTATTCAAAACTCAAACTGGTCTTTCCCGAGGTCGGCTTCTACCAGTTTTCCATCATTCAGCAAATGATTCGTGTGCGTATTTTGCAGTTATGACTTATTAGACTAGTAATTCGGTAAGATTCACACCTGTCAGATAATGCCTTCTTTTGAATTTGAATTACTAGATGCTTCTTGAAGTCCGAGAGTATTTCGCTTGTCTTATACATCTTGCGCACCAGTTGGACTAATTTAGTCATGGCTGGCACTCACAAAGATCTCAGTAATTTTGGGGTAATGTCGTCTTCTCCAGGAGCCTTACTTCCACTTAAGTTTTTCAGTGCTCCGTCAGTTTGTTCTCGTAGTATCCTATTTCTCATCTCATATTCATTTACTTCTCTCTTCCTTTCTATAATATTGCCTTCAAGTGATATCTTTTGTGTAGTAGCGCATATCTGCATTCCTTCCATCTATCAGCTTTCCATTATTTGCTTGTCTGAGCTCTAGGTATTCATAGACTTGCCTCTCTTTTCTCCAAATGTCTCTTTAATTTTCCTACAGGCATCATCTATCTTTCCCCCAGTCATGCACGCTGCTATAGCCTTACATTTCTCATCTAGCCATTTCTGCTTAGCCACTTGAGTTGTCTGTCAGTCACATTTTTTAGACGTCTCTATTCCCTTTTGCCTGTTTCATTTCATGCATATTGTATGACCGTCTTTCGTCAGTTAAATCACAGCCAAGATTTCTACTATGTTTTGTCTTTTTACCTATGTATTCCCTGCTACATTCACTATTTCATTTTTAAAAACCGCCTATCCGTGTCTGCTATATTCCTTTCGTGATATGTTACTGAGAGAACAGATATGCAGTTGTGGAAGAAATCGCCTTCTCTTATATTTGCGAAGACGGAACATTATCACAGCATGTTGTCTTTAGTAGCACAGTGCAGCTACAGTTAGGAGCAGCGTCAGCCGCCTTATTAAGAGGCTGACAAGTCCTTGTTCCTAGAAAAGTTAGCAGCGCCTTTTAGGGACGTCTTCCTTGCACCATCCGTGGCGTAGCCTGGTGTTAGAACAAGCTCGGACGAAATTACACAATGGGAATTTTACACTTGGAACAGTTAGATTCTTCTTTTTCACGACTCTCTCTTTGTAAATCTATTTTCACACCTGAGAGAATTACAAGGGAGTTCTGAGAAGTACTGGCTCTGAATTTTTAATGTAAAAATTCTTAAAGCAGACATTACTAATATTCTACATCTTTATTCTTCATGTCTGCACATTTGCTGCCCTCTGCTGCTAGAAGGCTCCGCGTGTAACTTGACTATGTCGGTGCTTCTGAGACAACGTGCTGTAATCGTGTTTTGAATTCGAGCAGTTCGTCACACATGGGGAACCCTTTCCTTCAGCATGTTAACGCCGTACTACACGCAAGCGCTGAGACATCAGCAACAATCCGATGCCTTGAGTTCACTGCCATCGACTATTCTCCATACAATCCTGACAAGGCCCCATCCGATTTTCATCTGTTTCCAAACTTAAAGAACACCTTCGAGGACTTCATTTTGACAGAAATGAAACGGTGCTAGCACAGATGAGATTGTGGCTCTATCAACAAAGTCAAACATTCTACAACGACGGCATCATCAAATTGGTCTCTCGTTGGGAGAAACATGTTCGTCGCCAGTGAGACTACGTTGCGAAATAAATATGTAGACATGAAGCATACAGATGCTGAATGTTAATAACTTTTATTTTATTTTAAAAAATTTAAGAATTTTAACATAAAAATTCTGAGGCATTACTTTTCAGTACGGTCTATTAAACTGCCGTACCAAGAGATTCTCGATGAAGAGGTAACCAGCCCAAAGGCGAAAGAATAATGAAGAGAATTACGACGACACGGTGATGAGACGCTTTTCCATCAGACGATACGCCAATGCCTCTAATGTCATTTACCTGCTACTATCGGATTCTGCATGTTTTAGGTGCAGAACTACT
Organism: Schistocerca cancellata; assembly: GCF_023864275.1. Taxonomy (NCBI): domain Eukaryota; kingdom Metazoa; phylum Arthropoda; class Insecta; order Orthoptera; family Acrididae; genus Schistocerca; species Schistocerca cancellata. Next base: position 823,890,714 of record NC_064627.1, on the reverse strand, counting down.
GGCTGCACCTAGGCTAGAAGCCGCTGTGACCATTCCCTGGCGAACTTCTGTCGACTGCAAGACACCTATCTGGTTCTTACTAACTGTCCAGGCAGCGATTGCTCTGTGTGGGCACACTCTGCTGCTGCTGGCCTCCCTTCTGCAGGCACACTGTACCACTACAAGCCACTACTGCTGCTCCCTACACTGGGGTCCTCGGTTCGTCACTGCACTGAGGCACGCGTCTGTGCCAGCACCACCGTCGACTACAGCACAGGTCGGCATAGTTGCCTGTGCTCTGACACTGCGCATCCTCGCCGCCGTAATCCCGACGGCAGGACTCTGCCCATCTGCGGCCTGCGTTCCGTAGTGAGCTGGCGGTGCCAATGAAGGCCGTGTGCTGAGTTCAGCACCCTCTCTTACACTCTAGGGCCGTAGTCCGAGCCTGACTGCTGACTGCTACAACTGCTCTGTCTGATAAAGAAATAAACGAATGTTACCTCTGAAGTGTCGGCAGAATTGCCAACACTGTTTTTAGAGGAGGCCGAAATGCACGCTATAAGCTCACGCAGGCTGGCGTGAGGTCTGAAACAGGATACGTAATGAATGCTATAAAGAAAAGTACGTAGCTTCTGGAATACTTAACTTTAATCCACATTTGTGGAACATTGCTCTTGATAATACAGAAATATTATAGCAATTGAATACGGCGCCTTGCTAGGTCGTAGCAAAAGTAGCTGAAGGTTATGCTAACTATCGTCTCGGCAAATGAGAGCGTAATTCTCAGTGAACCATGGCTAGCAACGTCGGCTGTACAACTGGGGCGAGTGCTAGTACGTTTCTCTAGACCTGCCGTGTGGTGGCGCTCGGTCTGCAATTACTGACAGTGGCGACACGCGGGTCCGTCGTATACTAGCGGACCGCGGCCGATTTAAAAGCTACCACCTAGCAAGTGTGCTGTCTGGCGGTGACACCACAACCTCTATAATTTATCAGCGGGCAGCCTTTGGCTCCAAACCCGCACTTGGCTAACCAGCCCACACTGTAACCACAACCTGTACCAGGGTACGTAATTTCAAGTGCCATCCTGACGCCTCGATACAGCACATTAAAAAAAGGCATTTATAATCATTACACTAACAGTTTTATCTGTCATCATGGAACAAGAATCATACTTAAGTTACATCTACCCAAGTAAAAATCTTCGAAAAAACTTCCAAAAAGTGTTTCCTCCAAGGGCAGAAACTGCACAATACACTGCACAAAGTGATTCGTAGGATAACTGAAACCATTGTGTTTAAAAAGGAAATTAAATGATACACGCAAGACTGTACAAAATAACTTCAGTAATGTTTTATCAGAAAGATAAGAAAACTACCGTCTTTTGCAACAGAAATTTATTCTTCAGTACCAGATATGTATTGCTTATTCATATTAGGCACCTTCAGAGGTCTATAACACGTATAAAATGATTTAATTATGCATTTTTTGATGTGAGATTTGTAATGATTCTTTTGCCGTTTCTTTAGATCTAGCTATTTGTATCTGACATTACATAAATATGTGTGTGTGTGTGTGTGTGTGTGTGTGTGTGTGTGTGTGTGTGTGTACACACACCCCAATCCACTCTCCCAGGATCCTTCAGTCAATTCCCATTATACCTCAGTCAGCTCCAAGCCATGTGACCTAGAGCGGTGGAAATATTTAATATTTTCTACGGAGTAAGTTATACACAAAGAAATATTTACAGAAATAAACGTATACCATGTACATTTAGTACATATAGGGCAAGAGAGAGCTGTATCGTCAGGACACGAAAATGAATGTACGTAAAAAACACAAAGTTATAATTGTAAATGGAAATAGCTAGATGTAAACGAACCCCAAAAGAATCACTACGAATCTCGCATCAAACTATGTACAATTAAATATTTTTTATTATTTTTATTATTATAGACTAACGAAGATGCACAACATGAACAGGCAAAACGTGTCTGACAGCTGAGAATAAATTTCTTTACGATAAAACATAACTGAATTTATCATTAGCTACTGAGGAAAAGAGCTGCAAGTATTAACAACAGAAAAAGAGGGTTTAAATGCCACAAATTAGAGATTGGTGAAAAGGTAACATAAGTGAATAATATAATATCTCTGTCATTCTACAACTGCCCATAAATGGAAATTCGAATAACCAAGAGATAGGATGACAACATCACACATTTTTCGTATTCCTGAGTTCATATCCTTAATTACAGCAAGGAGGGTTTTAGCATGCCATCAAAGACGACATTATTATGGACGAAGCATAAGCTCAGACTAGAGAAGGATAGGGAAGGAAATCAGCAGTGCCATTTTAAAGGAACCGTCTCAGCATCCAGCTTAAGCGCTTCAGGGAAAGCGAGGAAAACCTAAAACTTGATGCCCATTCGGGAATTTGAACCGCAGTCCCCTCAACGACGAGTCTTTTGTTTTTCCGCTATGCTGATGAACCATAACCATTCACACAGTAAGACTGAATGGCCCTGACAAGGACGCGGACACGTGACGCAGCAAGGAAAGCGTACAAGCGGTGCAGAGGCGAATAGCGAATCATTCTAGTGACGATAGAGATCGCAAATGGAGAAATCCATTGGTCAACAAACGGCGGATTGTTATGGCCTCCTGCCTAGAGACAAGCATATCGGAAAAGGCGTAACTGGTCGACTGTCCACGTGCTACTTTTGTGGGCATTTATTGGTTGCTGCGTAAGTACGTAGCGTTTTTCCCGTAAGTTTAATAAACACAACACATACGGTAACAGGCTTTAGTGATCAATAACATACGAGTATTCTCCTTCACCACTTACAGCAGTCTGGCCAACGGTAGGGTAACTTTTCGATTCCGCGTCTGTGGGAATCACGTAGTTTTGAGGTGAATAACTCGTCGAGGCGTGTTCGGAGCGCATTTTCATCCGGTAAGGAAGTTCCTTGAAAGCTGTTCAACAGAGAGCGAAAAAAGTGAAAATCTGAGGGCACAAGATCAAGTGAATAAGGTGGGTGCGGAATGACTTACCAACCGAACTCTTTGTGGATGCGCACAGGTCTTTGTACTGCGAGTTGCTGCCTTGTTTGGCTTCTGTCATTCCTTTCTTTCCCTCATGTTAGCATAAAGACACCATTTCTCTTCACCAGTAACGATACAGGATAGGAATGGTCTGTGTTGTTCAGGAGCCAATTGATGACCAACAAGAAGAACTGCATGTACAGTCAACCACTGATTTTCGTGATTTTGGCTTAGAGCATGCGGAACCCGTACAACCGATTTTTGAACCTTCCCCATTGCACGCAAATAAGCACTATGGTGGGACGATCACAGACGCGTGAAATCTGCCAGTTTTCGAGTATACTGACATGGATCATTGTGGATTAATACATTTAAACGATCTTCATCGAACACTAAAGGTCTTCCTGAACATGGAGTGTCACATTTTGTCAAAACAATCTTCCTTAAAACGAGAAACCCATTTTCTTGTCGGGCTTTGTTCAGGGCGCAAGTCTTTCTGGATACCTTCGCTGGTATCCTCCCCTCTATTCAACTCAACATGTCGGAAATGTTCCGATTTCTCCATTTGGCACTCCATTTTCTAGCCTCCACAGCTGCACTCAGTATCTCCAAATGACAAAACAACAATATGTAGATTCAAATATATATAGTGAACTGCAAATAAAAAAACGACAATCCATAAACAAACCCATAGCAACCGGAATACCAATATGGAAATGAAAAACGCTGCGAACTTATACACCAAACTAATATTGGCCACTGAGAGCCACAGTGGTATAACTCAGTTTTGCGCACTTCTGAGAAACGAAAGGTTTTAGTTTCGTTTAATGTAAATTCATGTTTTACAATAATTCGTGATTCATTTGATGAAATGTAAAAATAAAATATTATAACTACGTTTACTACAGACATGTAATTTACTTCCACGTTAAATTCCTTTTTATAGTCCCTAGAAGTTGGAATACCACATTTCCTCTCAGAAATTTACTGATAGTGAAAAGGTAAAGTGGTGTGAATCAAGAGTTGTGCCACTCTTCTTATAAACGTTTTGGTAAAGCTGAATACCTGAGAAGCAATACGATGTCTTTTACTCTCCATAATTACAATTTATTTATATAACATAAACATAATGTGGTACAGCATCTGTGAGTGTGCACTTATTGCTCCCATTATGCACTTTTCTCTCACAGATTGAGTAATTGCATTGTTTTTGTTGTTGTGGTCTTCAGTCCAGAGACTCGTTTGATGCAGGTCTTCATCCTACTCTAACCTATGCAAGCCTCTTCATCTCCGAGTAACTACTGCAGCCCACATCCTTCTGAAACTCCTTAGTGTATTCTTCTCACGGTCTACCTCTACTATTTTTATTCTCCACACTTCCCTCCAGTACTAAATCGGTGATCCATTGATGCCTCATAATGTGTCCTACCAAACGATCCCTTCTTCTAGTCAAGTTGCGCCACAAATTCCTCTTCTCCCCAATTCTCTTCAGTACCTCCTCATTAGTTACGTGATCTACCCATCTAATCTTCGCATTCCTCTGTAGCACTACATTTCGAAAGCTTCTATTCTCTTCTTATTTAAACTATTTATTGTCCATGTTTCACTTCCATGGATGACTGCACTCCACACAAATACTCCCAGAAGAGACTTCCTGACACTTAAACCTACACTCGATGTTAATAAATTTCTCTACTTTAGAAACGCTTTTCTTGCCATTGGCAGTCTACATTTTATGTCCTATCTACTTCGACCATCATCAGTTATTTTGCTCCCCAAATAGCTGATATGAAACTTCCTGGCAGATTAAAACTGGGTGGCAGACCGAGACTCGAACTTGGGACCTTTGTCGAGCGCGGGCAAGTGCTCTACCAACTGATCTATCCAAGCACGACTCACCCCCCTCCTCACAGCTTTAATTCCGCCAGTACCTCGTGTCCTACCTTCCAAACTTCACAGAAGCTCTCCTGCGAAAATTGCACAACTAGCACTCCTCCAGTTTTAATCTGCCAGTAAGTTTCATATCAGCGCACACTCCGCTGCAGAGTGAAAAAATCTCATTGGGGTAACATCCCCCAGGCTGTTGCAAAGCCATGTCTCCGCAATATCCTCTCTTCCCGGAGTGCTAGTTCTGCAAATTTCGCAGGAGAGATTCTGTTAAGCTTGGAAGGTAGGAGACGAGTTACTGGCAGAAGTAAATCTGTGAGAACGGGGCGTGAGTCGTGCTTCGGTAGCTCAGATTGTAGAGCACTTGCCCGCGAAAGGCAGAAAAACCGAGTTCGAGTCTCGGTCCTGAAAAGAGTTTTAATCTGCCAAGTAGTTTCATGCTTGAAATGTAGGTTTGCCTTTCCTTAATCAGTCTTCTAAGATAAGTCGTAGGGTCAACATTTCTACGGAATCCGTACTGATCTACACCGAAGTCGGCTTCCACCAGTTTTTCCATTCGTCTGTAAATAATTCGCGTTAGTATTTTGCAGCCCAGACTTATTAAACTGATAATTCGTTAGTTTTCACACCTGTCAACACCTGCTTTCTTTGGAATCGGAAGTACCATATTCTTCTTGAAGTCTGAGGGTATTTCGCCTGTCTCACATATCTTGCTCACTAGATGGTAGAGTTATGTCGTGGCTGGCTCTCCCAAGGCTATCAGTAGTTCTAATGAAATGTTGTCTACTCTCAGGCCCTTGTTTCGACTCAGGTCTTTCAGTGCTCTGTCAAATTCTTAACGCAGTATCATATCTCCCATTTCATCTTCATCTCCCTTCCATTTCCATAACATTGTCCTCAAGTACATCGCCCTTGTATAGACCATCTATACTCCTACCTTTCTGCTTTCCCTTCTTTGCTTTGAACTGGTTTTCCATCTGAGCTCTTGATATTCATACTGGTGGTTCTCTTTTCTCCAAAAGTCTTTTTAATTTTCCTGTAGACAGTATCTATCTTACCCCTAATGCTATATGCCTCTACTTCCTTACATTTGTCCTCTAGCCATCCGTGCATAGCCATTCTGCGCTTCCTGTCGGTCTCATTTTTGAAACATTTGTATTCCTTTTCAGCTTCTTCATTTACTGCGTTTTTATGTTTTCTCCTTTCATCAACTAAATTCAATATCTGTTCTGTTACCAAGGATTTTCACTAGCCCTCGTCTTTTTACCCACTATGCTGCCTTCACTATTTCATCTCTCTAAACTATCCATTCTTCTTCTACTGTATTTCTTTCCCCCGTTTTTGGCAATCGATTCCTAATGCCGTCTCTGAAACTCTCTACAACCTCTGGTTCTTTTAGTTTATCCAGGTCCCACTCCTTAAATCCCCACCTTTTTGCCGTTTCTTCAGTTTTACTCTGCAGTTCATTACCAATAAATTGTGGTCAGCGTCCACATCTGCCCCTGGAAATGTTTTACAATTTAAAACCTGCGATTCTTCAGTTTCTCCCGGCGTATTTGTTGCTTGAACAGTCCACGGGTATACTGCCGGTTCATAGTGTCCAACGGGCACAATATTTCGGCGATCAGACATGTCGCCATCGTCAGGTGCGCTGACGAACTGAGCTCCTGAGGGCGGGCGGCCGATTTAAATCCCCTCCCCCCGCGGGCGGCTCTCTTCACGTCCGCGCCCGCGCGCCGGCGTTCGCGAAGACGTGGACGTCGCAATCTGTCGTAGCCTCGATGTGCTTGCAACGTCCGCCCTGGTCGCGAAGTATCCATGTAGATTTAGATGTAGAGCTGTGGACTACGTTAACATTATTGCGAACCAACTCATTCCTTCATGCTTGATATCTTACCCGACAGCTATGTCACCTTCAAGCAGGATCACTGTGCGTGTCAGAAGACCAGACTCGTACAGCAGTCGTTTGAGGAAAACAGTAATCAACTGACGTTGATGTCTTTACCTCCTGATCTGAACGCTATGGATTACATCTGGGACGCCATCGGGCGTCAGCTACGAGCCTCAAACCACCTTCCCGTAAATCGCGGGAACTGAGTGACCTGTGTGTAAAAATCTGGTGTCACACACGTTCGGTAGGCTACGAAGGACTTGTCGTAGCCGTGGCGCGCAAAACCGCTGCCGTATTGCGTTCCAAATGTACATGGTACTAAGCAAACGGCGATGACGCTTTGGATCCCCCTCAGTCTTTACGCTAGGCGCAAATTGAGGCGCGTATAGCGCATGTGGCGCGGCGCACCGCGCATTTCTGTAACTTCACAGGTTCAAATGGGACCGCACAAATTTTGACGCTACACGAAGCGGACGCGACATGCGCCTGCGCCAGGTCTCGCGGCGTTGTGGTTGCGGCACAGTTTCTCACGCCGCGCGCCACGCTAGCACTGCGGGAGGGGTGAGGCTTTTCTGCCATATGCTCACTTCGGCATGGCGCATATGGGAAGTGGAGGTATTGCCCATCTGAGAAATACGGCCTTACAGTACACTGAATTTCATTGTCACAGCGTAATGTTTCGTTTTTCGCCGTTTAAGAGCTCCATCTCTTTTCGTTAGTACGTAATAATTTTCAGTTACATATATCTGTATACTTTTTTGTTTATTCTTTTTGAACAGTTCAGTACATGGTCAGACGTTAGTCACAGTCTTCTGTCTCCACAATATTTTCAGATCATAAGAAGGGGCAGACGATTCATCGTGAGGGTAGTAAATAAGGAAGTAAGGAATATTATAAAATCATGCTTTCCTATCTAAGATCTGTTACAAAAAGACGAAAAGGCGTAATTTTCACAGAATGGTCCCTTTGCGCTCCAGGTAAAAAGTGTCCAAGATATGATGTACGTAAGTTTCACTATAATTACTTGGATATGGATGCAATATGAGACATTATACTACGTGCATGTGGACATCACATATCCACTGCAAGCTAGAAACATTCGAGAAGCCCTCACGAATAATAATGTTTTAATTGGCTCGTGACAAGAGAAAGCGTGTCAGTGGCTGCATACACACTGTCAGCGTTAATAAACTAATTATATAGCAGGCTACACAAATGAAGAAGTGGTCGTATTATTCCGAAAGTATGAGTATCCTCAAAGAGTATGATGATTTTCCCCGCGGGATTAGCCGAGCGGTCTGAGGCGCTGCAGTCATGGACTGTGCGGCTGGTCCCGGCGGAGGTTCGAGTCCTCCCTCGGGCATGGGTGTGTGTGTTTGTCCTTAGGATAATTTAGGTTAAGTACTGTTTAAGCTTAGGGACTGATGACCTTAGCAGTTAAGTCCCATAAGATTTCACACACATTTGAACATTTTCACAAGGCATTCCTGTCACGCGCATTATTCTCAGCTGCTGATAATACACTGACCATTGTGTTGTGCGACGAATCAATTGTTTACTTTTCTCAATAACAACTATTTTATTCGCGAATCACACATTGTCAGTTTGGCAAGCCATAGATGAGTAACCAGCATCTGGCATGTGCCTGTCACTCCGCCTGAAGGAACGCTCGTCATTATTTTAATACTGCTAAGATGATGAAAAGGAATAAAATTCTTTGGTAAGTTTCCAGTTCAGTCATCCAATGTTAAAAATACCACGGGCTATGAGGATTCAACCAGAATTCCAACAGAATTGGAGATTTATTTTTGTGTGAATCATTAACCTTTTCTCATTCGGAGGAGCATCACCATTTATGAGTAAGTCACATTTCTCTTGTTGACAGGTTTAGTTGTACTTGTTTTGCAAAACACAGTATAATTTGCACAAACTCAAATTGCAACAGCTATTGCAACAGAATTCTGAAACAGAGTGTCTCATTAAACAAGTAACTGGCGACCACAGAGCTCAATAGCTTACGAAAAACCTCATTGTGTCGGTTTGCAGTTACATAAGAGAAGAAATTTCATGTTTAGTTTCATACTATGAAACTCTTGTTTCACTAGCTGCCGCAACTCTAAAAAAATTACAGTCACTGCAGTGAAAAAAAAAAAAGGTTCAAATGGCTCTGAGCACTAAGGGACTTAACTTCTGCGGTCATGAGTCCCCTAGGACCTAGAACTACTTAAACCTAAATAACCTAAGGACATCACACACATCCATGCCCGCGGCAGGATTCGAACCTGCGACCGTAGCGGTCGCGCGGTTTCATACAGTAGCGCCTAGAGCCGCTCGGCCACTCCAGCCGGCAATAAAATAAGAAGTATAGCCTCTGGTACATCGCCATAGATAAGAAAGTTCTGTGTGTTTACGAATTGGCGAAATACTCTCCTTCTTGAGTGCTGTTGTTGTTGTTGTGGTCTTCAGTCCTGAGACTGGTTTGATGCAGCTCTCCATGCTACTCTATCCTGTGCAAGCTTCTTCATCTCCCAGTACCTACTGCAACCTACATCCTTCTGAATCTGCTTAGTGTATTGATCTCTTGGTCTCCCTCTACGATTTTTACCCTCCACGCTGTCCTCCAATGCTAAATTTGTGATCCCTCGATGCCTCAGAACATGTCCTACCAACCGATCCCTTCTTCTAGTCGAGTTGTGCCACAAACTTCTCTTCTCCCCAATCCTATTCAATACCTCCTCATTAGTTACGTGATCTACCCACCTTATCTTCAGCATTCTTCTGTAGCACCACATTTCGAAAGCTTCTATTCTCTTCTTGCATAAACTAGTTATCGTCCATGTCTCACTTCCATACACGGCTACACTCCAAACAAATACTTTCAGAAACGACTTCCTGACACCTAAATCTATATTCGATGTTAACAAATTTCTCTTCTTGAGAAACGCTTTCCTTGCCATTGCCAGTCTACATTTTATATCCTCTCTACTTCGACCATCATCGGTTATTTTACTCCCTAAATAGCAAAACTCCTTAACTACTTTAAGTGTCTCATTTCCTAATCTAATTCCCTCAGCATCACCCGACTTAATTTGACTACATTCCATTATCCTCGTTTTGCTTTTGTTGATGTTCATCTTATATCCTCCTTTCAAGACACTGTCCATTCCGTTCAGCTGCTCTTCCAAGTCCTTTGCTGTCTCTGACAGAATTACAATGTCATCGGCGAACCTCAAAGTTTTTACTTCTTCTCCATGAATTTTAATACCTACTCCGAATTTTTCTTTTGTTTCCTTTACTGCTTGCTCAATATACAGATTGAATAACATCGGGGAGAGGCTACAACCCTGTCTCACTCCTTTCCCAACCACTGCCTCCCTTTCATGTCCCTCGACTCTTATAACTGCCATCTGATCTCTGTACAAATTGTAAATAGCCTTTCGCTCCCTGTATTTTACCCCTGCCACCTTCAGAATTTGAAAGAGAGTATTCCAGTCAACATTGTCAAATGCTTTCTCTAAGTCTACAAATGCTAGAAACGTAGGTTTGCCTTTTCTTAATCTTTCTTCCAAGACAAGTCGTAAGGTCAGTATTGCCTCACGTGTTCCAACATTTCTACGGAATCCAAACTGATCTACCCCGAGGTCGGCTTCTACCAGTTTTTCCATTCGTCTGTAAAGAATTCGCGTTAGTATTTTGCAGCTGTGACTTATTAAACTGATAGTTCGGTAACTTTCACATCTGTCAACACCTGTTTTCTTTGGGATTGGAATTATTATATTCTTCTTAAAGTCTGAGGGTATTTCGCCTGTCTCATACATCGTGCTCACCAGATGGTAGAGTTTTGTCATGACTGGCTCTCCCGAGGCCATCAGTAGTTCTAATGGGATGTTGTCTACTCCCGGGGCCTTGTTTTGACTCACGTCTTTCAGTGCTCTGTCAAACTCTTCACGCAGTATCTTATCTCCCATTTCATCTTCATCTACATCATCTTCCATTTCCATAATATTGTCCTCAAGTACATCGCCCTTGTATAAACCCTCTATATACTCCTTCCACCTTTCTGCTTTCCCTTCTTTGCTTAGAACTGGGTTGCCATCTGAGCTCTTGATATTCATACAAGTGGTTCTCTTCTCTCCAAAGGTCTCTTTAATTTTCCTGTAGGCAGTATCTATCTTACCCCTAGTGAGACAAGCCTCTACATCCTTACATTTGTCCTCTAGCCATCCCTGCTTAGCCATTTTGCACTTCCTGTCGATTTCATTTTTGAGACGTTTGTATTCCTTTTTGCCTGCTTCATTTACTGCATTTTTATATTTTCTCCTTTCATCAATTAAATTCAATATTTCTTCTGTTACCCAAGGATTTCTGTTAGCCCGCGTCTTTTTACCTACTTGATCGTCTGCTGCCTTCACCACTTCATCCCTCAGAGCTACCCATTCTTCTTCTACTGTATTTCTTTCCCCCATTCCTGTCAATTGTTCCCTAATGCTCTCCCTGAAACTCTCTACAACCTCTGGTTCTTTCAGTTTATCCAGGTCCCATCTCCTTAAATTCCCACCTTTTTGCAGTTTCTTCAGTTTCAATCTGCAGTTCATAACCAATAGATTGTGGTCAGAATCTACATCTGCCCCAGGAAGTGTCTTACAATTTAAAACCTGGTTCTTAAATCTCTGTCTTAACATTATATAATCTATCTGAAACCTGTCAGTATTTCCAGGCTTCTTCCATGTATACAGCCTCCTTTCACGATTCTTGAACCATGTGTTAGCTATGATTAAGTTATGCTCTGTGCAAAATTCTACAAGGCGGCTTCCTCTTTCATTCCTTCCTCCCAATCCATATTCACCTACTATGTTTCCTTCTCTCTCTTTTCCTACTGACGAATTCCAGTCACCCATGACTATTAAATTTTCGTCTCCCTTCACTACCTGAATAATTTCTTTTATCTCATCATACATTTCATCTATTTCTTCATCATCTGCAGAGCTAGTTGGCATATAAACTTGTACTACTGTAGTAGGCATGGGCTTTGTGTCTATCTTGGCCACAATAATGCGTTCACTATGCTGTTTGTAGTAGCTAACTCGCACTCCTATTTTTTTATTCATTATTAAACCTGCTCCTGCATTACCCCTATTTGATTTTGTATTTATAACCCTGTAATCACCTGACCAAAAGTCTTGTTCCTCCTGCCACCGAACGTCACTAATTCCCACTATATCTAACTTTAACCTATCCATCTCCCTTTTTAAATTTTCTAACCTACCTGCCCGATTAAGTGATCTGACATTCCACGCTCCGATCCGTAGAACGCCAGTTTTCTTTCTCCTGATAACGACCTCCTCTTGAGTAGTCCCCGCCCGGAGATCCGAATGGGGGACTATTTTACCTCCGGAATATTTTACCCAAGAGGACGCCATCATCATTTAATCATACAGTAGAGCTGCATGTCCTCGGGAAATATTACGGCTGTAGTTTCCCCTTGCTTTCAGCCGTTCGCAGTACCAGCACAGCAAGGCCGTTTTGGTTAATGTTACAAGGCCAGATCAGTCAATCATCCAGACTGTTGCCCCTGCAACTACTGAAAAGGCTGCTGCCCTTCTTCAGGAACCACATGTTTGTCTGGCCTCTCAACAGATACCCCTCCGTTGTGGTTGCACCTACGGTACGGCCATCTGTATCGCTGAGGCACGCAAGCCTCCCTACCAACGGCAAGGTCCATGGTTCATGGGGGGGTCTTGAGTGCTATCATTCGCCAAATCTCGTCTCGATGTCTCGAGCGGTTTAGGATATACGAGAGATGATGTGAATATTTCATTCTCGCAGCCGAGAGATTAGAGTGAACACGCTACATGAGATCCATTTTCCCGAGATCGGAGACAGATAGAGACCTCCTCGCAAATATAATGAAAAACTGAATATGTTAGCTGAATTTTATACACAGCAAATTATGGTATAATACTCGTCAAACCCAAAATCATAGCGTCCCCTAGTCTTCATTGCAAACTTTTCGAATTTTGCGCAGTGTCTTACTAAAATGTGTATGTAACAATAAGTATGACCATTAGCGAGATGATGAGCACTTCGCGAAGAAGCTGTCATATAACGCTACAAGTAAGGCAAAAATCAAATATTTTTACTTAGTAGTTCCTGTAAAATTGTTTGAGAAAGATTACAGGATGCACGCTCTTCGATTCGGTCAGCTTAGAGCGTCGCCAACCGACATGTGCAAAGTATGTGTACGCATCTCAATACGCGCAGGTCGTGCGCGGCACTTGCGGAACGTACAAATCGTGCTGTAGTGTTGTGTACCCTCACATGTGCTATACGCGTATCAATTTGCGCTTAGCCTTAGATGGTGTGACTGTTTTTCAGACAAAGATGAAGAACGTCATGTAAAGGCAAGGGAATTGTCATGATTTTGAGTTTTTGTGTGTGTGTGTGTGTGTGTGTGTGTGTTGAAAGGTGGCTACACTGAGCCACAGCGCCAGAGATCGCGCTAGAGAGTTTTGTTCCGCCGCCTCCACTGGCAGTGATTATTGAGAAGTAGCGGCAGGCAGTTCTTGTCGAGAAGCGGTGCTAGGCGGTTCTTGTTCAGATGTAGTGGAGAGTTCTTGCCGAGAAGTTGTGGTGGACACTGCTTATCGTGAAGTCGGAGTGGAGATGTGGTAGTAGGGAGTGTTTGTTCCATGTTTTATGCAGTTATTTGATGGGAGAGATAGCAGTTGTTATTCTAATGGAGATATTGTAATGATCAGAGTGCTTTTCGTCAATATATATGAAGGTAACAAATTCCCTGTTTTTTTTTTTTTATTATTTCTGTATCTCAAATAATGCATCATTACAGGTTCAGTCAACAAAGCATCTGGCTTGTGTTCTTGTATTAGAGTGTAATTCTGGTTTTCTTGCGCAATTATAGTATTTCTAATTTTTTTTTATCACGTCAGTATAAATGGTATTTAAAAATTCTTGTCTTGTTGAAGAAGAACCGTGCCAGATGTGCGTTGAGTCATACTTCCACATACAGAACAGTTATATTTGTGCTTTGGTTTAGTAGGTTTTATAGTTGCTGGGGACCTAATTAATTATTTGTGTTAACGAAAATTTCATTTCATTCTTTGTTGTTGTTCTATGCAGTCAGATAGCGTAATCAAACTAGTCAGGGCCAGCCGTTTACGAGACTTGCGTAATCGGACTTACAGCTACAAAAAATATTTGCATTATAAATAATTAAGCCCCCATGCACGTGGCGACCGCTGCTTCGGATCGTCCCTTGGAATCTTCTGATTGTAAAAATAGTAGACAGTAGTATTGTAGTAGTAATTTGTAGTTTAGTAATTGTAGTCTATTTTGCATGTGTAGATTTGGTAATTAGCATTCTTCTAATGGTATTTTTCAAAATTTAATTTTTATTGCCTTGTATACGCGTTTGACGATTTAGTGCAATTATTTCAATTGTTCATTAATCGTGTTTGAGGGAAACATTTCGAGTGAATGGTATTGTTGGAGATAAGGAGTCATTGTGTGTAATTTTCGTACAGTGACGAATTTTTTATGTTTTGTAAATGATTACGCGGTCGATGAAAAAGGCGAAAATGATGGATAGTGAGAATGGCGAAATTGTTGACATGGCGAACTCGCCAACAGAGGAAAACAGTATGATGGATAATGAAGTGGAAAACAATGTAATAAGTCGGGAAAATAGTCCGGAACCATTTCAAAATTTTTCTCAATCAGAAAATTCACAGAATCCGAGATTAACGACAGAAGATTCTGGAATAGTATCGAACACAGATGGCCTTATGGCTATGCAGAAGGAAGCTGGTTTTGTGGGAAATGTGAGGGGTGAAAAGAATTTTGAAACAGTTACTATGGAGCAGTTGATGAGTGCTATATTAAATGTGGGATCACAGTTACGATCTGAATTAAAAACTGATATGGGAACAATGGAAACACGGTTAGGATCTGAATTAAAAACAGAGATAGGAACAATTAAAACATAGATGGGAACTTTGGAAACACGGTTAGATTCACGAATAGGGACATGTTTCAAAAATATGAAAGATGAATTAAAGAAAGAAATCAGAGAAGAAGTACAACCGATTTTGAATTCTCACAATAATAGATTAATTGCAGTAGAGATTAGACAAAGGGAACAGGATAGAGAACAGGAAGAAAGAGATCGCGTTATAGTACAGAAATTTTCAGAGTTAAATTTACAACGTGCAAAAGATAAGAAAGAAATATTTGAGAGAATCGAGGAATCCGTACCAAATGACAGATTAAATAACCTAAAACAACAGTATGAACAGTTAACTACTAAATGTGTTAATACTGAAACCCGAGTCGCGACACTTACGGAAGACGTAAATAAACAGAAAGAACAAATAGGTGATTTATCGGAAAGAGTTGAGGAGATTTCAGACAAATTGACAAATCTTAGTTTAAATGGGGACAGAGATTCAGATGATACAGCACCATTGCCATTTGCAGAAACCGAAGAGTACCAGAACATAAATAAGCATGTTGAAAATCAGGGAAAATTTAATGAACGCGTTAAAAGGGAAGTTGAGGCATTACGAAAGCAAGTCAAACAGATCGAAGGCGAAATCATAGGAAAAGATAGCAGAAGAAATTTAGAATCACGGATAGCAGAGGGCTTTGAAGAAAATAATTTGTTTCATTTACGGGATGCAACAAGAGAGCGACAGGCGCGTGAATTTAACAATAATCGTCATTGTGACTGGGACAGACGCGGTAGGTCTTTGTCGCCACGAGGCGGAAACTTTGACTATAAACACTTTTTGACTGTTCGGAAATTTAAGATCTTCCGCAATTCTAAGAATGACATACATCCATGTGCATGGTTAGATCAATTTATGTATGCACTTCCACCAAATTGGCCACTAAGTCACAAACTGGAATTTATGTGTGGATATTTAGAAAACGAACCGGCGACGCGGATGCGCGCACTCATTAGAGATTGTAATAGCCTAAATGATTTTTATCATGCATTTCTATCGGCATATTGGTCCGAAAACACGCAAGACAGAGTCAAACACAGTCTTATTATGCAGCGTAATTTCAAACAGTCTGCGTTCCGCACGCCAGCGGAATATTTTGAAGACATGATTCGAAAGAATCAGTTCCTTTCCGACCCTTATAGCCCGACTGAATTAATTCGCATTTGTTTAACTAAGCTGCCACAATCCATAAGACAAATTGCTTTAGCCGGAAGATGTAAAGACGACATTGAGACTTTTAAGACTTTGTTGCAAGAACTTGAGTATGACAACGATGACGGGACTTCTTGTAACTTTTTCAGTAACAGTAATTACAATAGATTTTCAGAGAAAAGGGATAGTGATCGGAACGGGCGTTATATGGGTAACTTTGAGAATGACAGACGTAACAGACAGGACAATAGATACCAGCCTTATGACAATAACAGACGTTCTAACAGAAATTACACAGACAATTATAATAACGGTAATTCGTACCGGAATGATCAATCATACGGAAACAGTAATCGGTATTATCAAGACAGAAATTATTCAAACAGTAATAGAAATTCTTACTACAGAAATAATCAGGGTAGTAGGTACAACAATAATTTCAGAAGCGACAGTCGAAATTACACAAGAAGTAGTTATGCAGACAGACAGGAAAACAGAAATTTTAATAACAGACACAACCAATAATTTGTATCTAACAGACAGGAGGGACCTAATTGGCATCCTCCACGTGACAGAACTTCAGAGAGACAAGTGCAAATCGTAGAAATGGATCCGCGAAATGACGCGAATAATCAAAGACGTGACGCAAACAATCGACAATGACTAGCAGCTTCGGCTTCTGGCAGCAATATAGACGGTTCAGAAAGTAATGACACTACGGCTTTACACTACGTACGCCTGGAAGACATGAGAGACATTTTGTTAGACGAAAAAGAAAATAATGTAGACGCATTTTTACATCCTGTTATTGAAGTATGTGTGGGTAAGAATAAGTTCACTGCAGTTTTAGATTCTGGGAGCCCATTGAATGTCATTAGTGAATCAGTTTTTCGTATATGTGAAAGAACTATTGCCTGTCCTGTGTTACCTATTTCTAAAACTACAATTCGAGGAGCGATTTCTGGAAAAAGTGTAGAAGTTAAACAACAGACCAACCTAAATTTCAATTGTCAAGGATACGAATTTTCTGCTAATTTTATTATTGTTCCATTACTCAGTACACAAATTATATTAGGTATGGAGTTTCTTAACGCACATAAGGCAATTTTGAACTTTAAAGAAGGAAGTGTGAATTTGACTGTTGCCGGAATGCCGAAATGTTTGAAATTTTTCGAGTGTTTAACAAGATCTGAGTCAGATACAAAATGTTTAAGGTTTCTTACTTCTGATGTTTTCGTTGAGCATTATGACGACAATGTGTTCATTCATGACAATGACAATAGATACAGGGACGCGATGGATGATATAATTAATAGCGAAGAATTAATTAATGAAAAGGTTAAGAAAGCTGAAGTGCCAGATGACGTTGCAAGAGAAGAGCTGCACCACATTTTGACTTCACATGCTACAGTATTTAGTCATCACACAGGAACTATACAAGGCTTACAATATTTATTTAAAGTAAAAGAACACACACCATTTCGGGGGAAAACGTACGCGATTCCTTTGGCTTACAGAGACAAGGTTAAGAATGAACTTCAATACATGTTAGATCAGGGCATTATTGAGCCTGCAGTCAGTCCTTATACTAGCCCATTACACGTTGTTCTTAAAAAGGATGGGTCAATTCGTTTGGTTCTGGATTCCAGACAGATAAATAATGTCATCATTCCTGAAACTGACCGCCCACAAAATTTAGATGAGCTTCTTCAACATTTCCATGGAATTAAAGTTTTATCCACGATTGATATGCGCGCAAGTTTTTGGCAAATAGAACTCCACCCTGATTGTAGAAAATATACTGCCTTTTTAGCCTTTGGTAACTGTTACCAGTTTCGGAAATTACCGTTTGGACTTGCTGTATCTTCAGCAGCATTCATTCGCAGCTTAAATGAAATTTTACCTGTTTATCTTCGTGACAATATTACTTCATATGTTGACGACATTCTTATTGCTAAACATTCTTGGAGTGAGCACAACAAAATTTTGGATTCATTATTACGTATCTTTGCAAGAGTTGGCATTACAGTGAACTTAGAAAATTCTGAATTTGGTCGTTCTCAGGTGAAATTTCTCGGTCACATAATTTCTACAGAAGGTATTCTTCCTGATCCAGAAAAATTAGACGCTATTCGTAATTATGCTGTTCCTACCACAAAACGTGATGTTCGTAGTTTTCTTGGTGTCTGTAATTTTCTTAGACGCTTTGTTAAATTGGACGATTTGGCCACACCTCGTTTATGTGAACTATCTGGTAAGAAATCTAATTGGTGTTGGGATGAGGAAGCTCAGTCAGAATTTGAACAACTTCGTGATGCTTTAGTTGCTGCCCCACTTCTTTCACATCCGGATTTATCTAAAGATTTTTGTTTGGCGACGGACTCATCATACAAAGGCCAAGGTGCTCATTTATTTCAAGAGATAGAAGAAAACGGCGTTGTAGTGCAGAAGACTATTGCATTTGGAAGTCGTGTTCTCTCTAAATCAGAAAAGAATTATTCGATTACGGAACTTGAAGCTTTAGCTGTTGTATGGGCTTTCACAAAATTTCGCACATTTTTGTTTGGCAGACATACTAAGGTTTACACCGATCATCGAGCTCTGGAATTTCTTATGTCAACAAAATTAACTCACGGCAGATTGTCACGATGGGCGTTGTATCTACAGGAATTTGACTTTAGTATTGTTTACATACAGGGTTCTTCAAATATTATTGCTGATGCTTTATCACGTGCACCTTTGGGTTTGAAACAAAGTTCTGAAGAGGACTGCAAGGAAAACAATTATTGTTTGATGTACACTCCTTGAAATTGAAATAAGAACACCGTGAATTCATTGTCCCAGGAAGGGGAAACTTTATTGACACATTCCTGGGGTCAGATACATCACATGATCACACTGACAGAACCACAGGCACATAGACACAGGCAACAGAGCATGCACAATGTCGGCACTAGTACAGTGTATATCCACCTTTCGCAGCAATGCAGGCTGCTATTCTCCCATGGAGACGATCGTAGAGATGCTGGATGTAGTCCTGTGGAACGGCTTGCCATGCCATTTCCACCTGGCGCCTCAGTTGGACCAGCGTTCGTGCTGGACTTGCAGACCGCGTGAGACGACGCTTCATCCAGTCCCAAACATGCTCAATGGGGGACAGATCTGGAGATTTTGCTGGCCAGGGTAGTTGACTTACACCTTCTAGAGCACGTTGGGTGGCACGGGATACATGCGGACGTGCATTGTCCTGTTGGAACAGCAAGTTCCCTTGCCGGTCTAGGAATGGTAGAACGATGGGTTCGATGACGGTTTGGATGTACCGTGCACTATTCAGTGTCCCCTCGACGATCACCAGTGGTGTACGGCCAGTGTAGGAGATCGCTCCCCACACCATGATGCCGGGTGTTGGCCCTGTGTGCCTCGGTCGTATGCAGTCCTGATTGTGGCGCTCACCTGCACGGCGCCAAACACGCATACGACCATCATTGGCACCAAGGCAGAAGCGACTCTCATCGCTGAAGACGACACGTCTCCATTCGTCCCTCCATTCACGCCTGTCGCGACACCACTGGAGGCGGGCTGCACGATGTTGGGGCGTGAGCGGAAGACGGCCTAACGGTGTGCGGGACCGTAGCCCAGCTTCATGGAGACGGTTGCGAATGGTCCTCGCCGATACCCCAGGAGCAACAGTGTCCCTAATTTGCTGGGAAGTGGCGGTGCGGTCCCCTACGGCACTGCGTAGGATCCTACGGTCTTGGCGTGCATCCGTGCGTCGCTGCGGTCCGGTCCCAGGTCGACGGGCACGTGCACCTTCCGCCGACCACAGGCGACAACATCGATGTACTGTGGAGACCTCACGCCCCACGTGTTGAGGAATTCGGCGGTAAGTCCACCCGGCCTCCCGCATGCCCACTATACGCCCTCGCTCAAAGTCCGTCAACTGCACATACGGTTCACGTCCACGCTGTCGCGGCATGCTACCAGTGTTAAAGACTGCGATGGAGCTCCGTATGCCACGGCAAACTGGCTGACACTGACGGCGGCGGTGCACAAATGCTGCGCAGCTAGCGCCATTCGACGGCCAACACCGCAGTTCCTGGTGTGTCCGCTGTGCCGTGCGTGTGATCATTGCTTGTACAGCCCTCTCGCAGTGTCCGGAGCAAGTATGGTGGGTGTGACACACCGGTGTCAATGTGTTCTTTTTTCCATTTCCAGGAGTGTATATTCAAGGTGTTGCGTTTGAGAACTTTATTTCGTCTTCGCTCCAGGTCATCGCTAAGGAGCAAAATAAGGATCCAATTTGGAAGGACATTAAGGAGAAGTGGAGGAGAAAGGAAAGCGTAGCGATTAGACAGCATTATTTAGTTCGCAATGACATTCTTTTCAAACGAAAATCGGTCGACAACTCTGTTTGGTTAGTTTGTATTCCTGATGAGTGGGTTAATAAGCTGATTTGGTATACGCATTTCAGTCATGCACACTTTGGTCCCAGAAAATGTTTTCATAAATTACGGGAAAATTGCTACTTCAGTAATATGGAAAAACGTATTCGATCTGTTCTTGCCAAATGGAAATTATGTCAAAAAGCTAAGCCGCCAACAATTTCTCACAGAGCACCGTTGTTTCCTATCATTCCAGCGAAATTAAAGGAGATGGCTGCAGTCGATTTGTTCGGTCCAGTGGTTCGTTCTACTAATGGTTTTGCGTACATTTTCGTAGCAGTGGAACTGACATCAAAATATGTGTGTTTTACACCGTTACGCAAAGCAACAGCTCGTTCAGTATCTAATGCTTTCATCAAACATTTTCTTAAAGAAGTGGGTCATGTTGATAAGGTTATATGAGATAATGGATCACAGTTTCGTTCTAAAATTTGGCTTCGTACTCTACGGCGTCGTGAAATTAAACCAATCTTTATTTCACTTTTTCACCCTCAATCTAACGCTTCAGAGGGATGGATGAAGGAAATCAATAAATTGTGTCGTCTTTATTGTCATCAGAATCACAGAATGTGGGATCAGTATCTTCATATTTTTCAAAACATTCTGAATGAACTTCCTAATGACTCAACTTCTTTACCACCTATACTGATATTAAAAAATAAAGCACCGACAAATCGCATTTCTGAAATCGTTCCTTTTCAGCCTTCGCGGAAACTGCGGCATTCTGAAGTTGTCAACCTGGCTCTACAAAATATTGCCTCTGCGGCTGCTAGAAGAGAGAAATCAGCTAAGCATCCTGGTCGTTTAAAAATCTTGTCAGTTGGTCAGAAGGGGTTAATTAAGTCTCACCGTCTGTCTCACAAAGGAAAAGGCTTGTGTCACAAATTTTTTCTGCTTTATAATGGCCCATATAGAATTCGCAAAATTATTCATGATAACACTGTTGAAGTAGAAACTCTTAAATCACGACGCTCTAAGGGAATACATCATATATCAAACGTTAAAATTTTTGTGGAATGACATACCTTTGAGAAACTAACAGCTACATGTAAACATGCAGAGAGTACAAGGATACCGCGCTGTGTTTGGGCGGCGACATATACTCAAAGCAACAGTCAAGTCTGCGCGCCGCACAAGGCAGTCGTTGACCGCAAACAATCACTTCCTACGTCACGCGCCTACAGCTGATCGAGCGCTCAGTGCGAATGCACTGACAGCCGTAAACAAATACACAGTCTAAGTTCTCCGATTAAATTCAGTATAAAGCTATAGTGACTTGATGAATTATGTTATTAACGTTCAGTATTTTTCAGGATACGGTTGTGTAAAATATTTAAGACCTTCAGGTAAATTCTGTGCGTGTCCGACGTTAAGACGACTTGCTATCGAGAAAATTTCAGGAAAAATGTCATTTCGAAGAAGAAAGTAATAAACTAAAAAAAAAGGTAACTGTTAATTGAGTTCATTTTTTTAGGTAACATATTTCCACTTAGGTACGTACTTTAGACGTAATTTGCTGCTCGCGATTATGTGATTCATATTTTTGTGCTAATTTCATGTTCTATGAAATTACTTGTGAAGCGACGTGCTTGCGTACATTTACTGATTTTGACAATGATTGATTAATGAACAGTGTTGTTATTTGTATATATTATGCTTTTTCTCTGATGTCACATTTTTTTTAATTATGTGCCTGCTGTGCTTATTTATTTAAATTATAATTGTCACCTGATTACTTGTGCTGATGTGGTTAGGTATGTAAGTTATACTTTGTGATTTATCTGCTTGCGCCTTCATGTTTACTTATTAAGATGACATATGAACATTTATTTGCTTATGCTGATATGATGCTAATGACCTGTTTATTACGTAAGATATATGTTTACTGCTATGCGTATGGATTGCATATTTATACATTTCTGTTTGTTGTCACAACTACTCTTTAATTTGGTATATACAAATGCTATCGTACTGTGTATGAACATAGAGTTTAGGTCACACTATGGTATTAATTATAGATTGTTCGCTTGGCAGAGCCTCGTTGTAAGAATTGTGCTGCATCCACTTGTTGACATTCTGTTCACTACTGGTATATTTACTCGCTGTTGCTTGTTTTGCTTACGCCTTATATTTTTAAGATAAGAAAATGAACTGCTATAGTCCGACGAACGACATTAGTACAAGAATCTTCATAGAAGTCACATGAGCTGGAGGTTTTATGGAAGCTGTATAAATTTATGCTAATAGGAAGGAAGCTAACGACATGACATACCAAAACTAGGTTTAGACCATTGACAGTTATTACACTGCATTTTTCGTGAGCAATTGAAATAGGAAGTGACACTTGACACAAGAAATACTCCACATGTTTGCTTCTGTTTGCCATAATTCTTGAAGTGGTGTACACACTGTGAAATATTAAGATCATTCACACTCCGTAATCGTACTTAATTACTGAGAGTTATTCGAACTAAGTCTGTTAGAGGTCATGTATGCATTTCTTTTGTTTATAATTCATAATGAGTAGAAGATTTGGGTCAGATGGATTACACAGAGGTTGTGTGTTGACATTGTGTCTTCGGATTGTATGGGATGAACTGAAGTTTGCATTAGGATTTTATCTGTACTTGTTCGAGGAGACTGACTAGAGGAAAAAGTTGTTATGGAAGTGAAATGATATTGGTAATAAGGTTTATATGTGTCGACGTATTGAAGAGGTATTATTGAGGTATTGAGATTATATGAAGTTGATGATTATTGGAGTTTTTGTGGATAAGAGGTAAGGTAAATGATATTGATGATAAGATTTATATGAATCGACGTAAGAGGTATTATGGAAGTATTGAGATTATGTGATGCTGATGATTATTGGAGTTTTGGTGGATAAGAGGTAAAGTAGGTGAGGAGCATTTTTTTTGTTGGTCTATATGGAACAAGGAGGATGAAGATAGCAGACTAGAACACTAAAGTGGAAGGAAGATTGTCTACACACACTTTGTTAAATCACTAAGCAGTATGTACTTTTTTTTGGGAGAGAGGAAGCATTTGCATATCTTGGCTCACTGACAGTTGTTCAGCAACCGTACATTTTGATTTGGCTTGGCAAACATTGGTCTTGACATGATGACTATGATGTTGACTTAACTATTATTGACTGTTATACATTGCTGCCACTACCACTTGATACACATGATGAACATCAAACCTTTGACAGAATTGCATTTACACAGTAACACTATTCAATTACACAGTAGCACTTAATGTGGATGAAAGATGAGTGAGTGTGTTTTGTGTGTTTTCCTTTCCTAATCCTACCCACCTATTTCCTAAATATTATTTTATTTGTTTGTAGTGGCTTGCACTGACACCCATAAATATTATAGGTTTACTGATGTTTGTGTATTTGTAATAGTAATATGACAATTATCTGATATCATTTGTGTGTTTATTAGAATTTGTATGTTTAGTGTAAGAGCATTGTAAAAGCATTTGTATGTGTATTCAAACTATTGTTCATGCTTGAACTGTCTGATCAGTGATAGTGAATATTATGGACTGTTACTTGTACTTTTTCTACATGATTGGTGCCAATAGGACATGTTTACTTTCTGCTTATAAACTCTGATGAACAGTGTGATAAGTGATAGTGAATATTATGGACTGCTGTCTGCACCTACTCAACATTGCTGGGTGCCACCGATGGACTGCTTCTACTGAAATGATGTCACCTGATGCTGTCTGCACCTATTCCACAATGCTGGGTGCCACTGATGGACTGCTTCTACTGAAATGATGTCACCTGATGCTGTCTGCACCTGTTCCACAATGCTGGGTGCCACTGATGGACTGCTTCTACTGAAATGATGTCACCTGATGATGTCTGCACCTGTTCCACAATGCTGGGTGCCACTGATGGACTGCTTCTACTGAAATGATGTCACCTGATGCTGTCTGCACCTGTTCCACAATGCTGGGTGCCACTGATGGACTGCTTCTACCGAAATGATGTCACCTGATGCTGTCTGCACCGGTTCCACAATGCTGGGTGCCACTGATGGACTGCTTCTACTGAAATGATGTCACCTGATGCTGTCTGCACCTGTTCCACAATGCTGGGTGCCACTGATGGACTGCTTCTACTGAAATGATGTCACCTGATGCTGTCTGCACCTGTTCCACAATGCTGGGTGCCACTGATGGACTGCTTCTACTGAAATGATATCACCTGATGCTGTCTGCACCTGTTCCACAATGCTGGGTGCCACTGATGGACTGCTTCTACTGAAATGATGTCACCTGATGCTGTCTGCACCTGTTCCACAATGCTGGGTGCCACTGATGGACTGCTTCTACTGAAATGATGTCACCTGATGCTGTCTGCACCTACTCCACAATGCTGGGTGCCACTGATGGACTGCTTCTACTGAAATGATGTCACCTGATGGTGTCTGCACCTACTCGACATTGCTGGGTGCCACTGATGGACTGCTTCTACTGAGATGATGTCACTTGTTGCTGTAGCACCTATTCAACATTGCTGGGTGCTACTGCTGGAACTGTCAACTACTTGTTGTGAAAGCATTTTATGTGAATATTTGTATAAACTGATTTTTTGTGTATTACTGTTTGTGAAAATTATGAGACTCTTACCCGCACATATTCGTCATTGCTGACGCTATCGATTGAATTGTTTAACCACACGATATTTGTGTAAACTATTATGTAAAGTCATATGTATGAAAGAATTTGTATTCCTTACTGTATTTTATATATTAGGCTATTGTAAGGTCAGTGCAAAGCCAAAATTTTATCTAGTTATATGGTATTTACGTATTAATATTATCTTTTATTTTTGTCTGTTTTTTTTTTTACGAATTTGGTGGTATTTTCACCACCAATGCTGGCAAAAATACCATCAAATTCTAGCCCGTGGAGGAAGGGCATATGAAAGGTGGCTACACTGAGCCACAGCGCCAGAGATCGCGCCAGAGAGTTTTGTTCTGCCGCCTCCACTGGCAGTGATTATTGAGAAGTAGCGACAGGCAGTTCTTGTCGAGAAGCGGTGCTAGGCGGTTCTTGTTCAGATGTAGTGGAGAGTTCTTGCCGAGAAGTTGTGGTGGACACTGCTTATCGTGAAGTCGGAGTGGAGATGTGGTAGTAGGGAGTGTTTGTTCCATGTTTTATGCAGTTATTTGATGGGAGAGATAGCAGATGTTATTCTAATGGAGATATTGTAATGATCAGAGTGCTTTTCGTCAATATATATGAAGGTAACAAATTCCCTGTTTTTTTTCTTTTTATTATTTCTGTATCTCAAATAATGCATCATTACAGGTTCAGTCAACAAAGCATCTGGCTTGTGTTCTTGTATTAGAGTGTAATTCTGGTTTTCTTGCGCAATTATAGTATTTCTAATTTTTTTTTATCACGTCAGTATAAATGGTATTTAAAAATTCTTGTCTTGTTGAAGAAGAACCGTGCCAGATGTGCGTTGAGTCATACTTCCACATACAGAACAGTTATACTTGTGCTTTGGTTTAGTAGGTTTTATAGTTGCTGGGGACTTAATTAATTATTTGTGTTAACGAAAATTTCATTTCATTCTTTGTTGTTGTTCTATGCAGTCAGATAGCGTAATCAAACTAGTCAGGGCCAGCCGTTTACGAGACTTGCGTAATCGGACTTACAGCTACAAAAAATATTTGCATTATAAATAATTAAGCCCCCATGCAGTGTGTGTGTGTGTGTGTGTGTGTGCAGTGACCAGTAACAACAAGTGAACCAATAACTTTGACATAATCAGCCAGTTTCTTTGCAAGAATGCGTGTATGAAACAGCGTAGTAATAATTATATGCATGTGTGGTGTCTGTTCATTCGAACATGTCTGAAATAACAGATACCACGCATTGATATAAATGATTCGCCTCAATGGATAATGTATCCACCTCTTTCAGTGCGGATACACTCCTATATCTGACTTCCTGTAGGAATCTCTTAAGTATGGAGGACATGCATGGACAGGGACTGTACATAGGTGGAGCCAGGTGTGAGTGTGGATCAGCCAAGAGACGTGCCAAGGTAGTGCAGTTACGATAAACACTTGTTCGAGTGGCGGAATACGTTTGTTCTGGTGACATATTTAAGTAATTAACATTGCAAGATCACAGGCCAATATAAGCGATAGGTAAGCCATTGCAAATGTGAAATGCTGGTACAATAATAACCAGTGTAACCGCCAATTGTTGAATCCAGGCATACAAACGTGAATGCATTGTGTCGGGTGTCTGAATTATTTGCGGGATGGAGTTCCATGCCTGTTGCAAAAAAATGGCTCAAATGGCTCTGAGCACTATGGGACTTAACATCTGAGGTCATCAGTCCCCTAGAACTTAGAACTACTTAAACCTAACTAACCTAAGGACACATATCCATCCCGGGGCAGGATTCGAACCTGCGACCGTAGCAGCAGCGCGGTTTCGGACTGAAGCGCCTAGAACCGCTCGGCCACAACAGCCGGCTTGCCTGTTGCACTTGGACTCTCAAAAGAAGGATAGTTTAATGCTGGTTGTGGAGCACAATGGAGTTGTCGTCCGATGATGTCGCATACGTTTTCGATTGGAGACGGATCTGGTGATCGAGCACACCAAGGCAACATGTGGACACTTTGTAGAGCGTGTTGGGTTACAACAGCGGTATGTGGCGAGCGTCATCCTGTTGGAACCACTGAAGTCGCAAATGGCGGTGGTGTGGGATCAATGGAATCCACGCTACAGAGTGTCTGGCTTGGAGCTGTCTTTGAAGTAATCGATTTGCAGCAGTCCGTTTTGTCACTGTGCTGACAATTGCTGTTCAAATTGCTGCTGCATGCAGTAAATGCGCCACAGCTATACGCTGAACACGACAGTCTTCCCTCTCGGTAATGCCACGTGGTAGAGCAGAGCCCAGTCTTCTTGCGACCGAACCTCCCGTGACCACCGCCGCCAGCTATGATGTGCAGTGGCAATATTCCTGCCAAGTCTTTCTGCAGTGTCGCTTGAGGAACGTCCAGCCTCTCGTATCGGTATTACAAGATCTCATTCAAACACTGAGTTGTTGGTAATGACGTCTTCACGACTTAAAGGCAATCTTTACTAACATTGACTCACTACGCCTAATCTCAAAGGTAACGACTGTTACAGAGTGTATTTAAGGCAAACCTGATTTTCATTCTCATAGAAATACACATAGCAACTTTCGTTTGCGTCGCCCAATTCCTTCTTGGTGATGCGATTCTTTTCCGTCAGTGTATAAGCTTCCATAAATAACGTAGTTAACCTTTAATTACGTTTAATTGTCCTAGTAAGATCACATGTCTCATCGTTAAATAATCTCTTGGTAAATTAACAACAAACTGACTCAGCGAGAAAATGAAAGACGTAATTCAGGAAGTGAAACAAAGTCCTAGCCGTTTAACATCAGAACGGAGCACGTTCCACATCGTGTTTTACGGCGCCCATTCCGAACGCTGGAGAACGCGGCAATTTCTGATGAGCACACAGAATCGGTAGCTAGCGGCGGATAGAGCCATTGTTCGAGCACAAGACTGCAATCTGCGGTATCGCAAACCACCGTCTTCTCCTCAGGGCCGGTGCTTATCTCCTCCGGAACCCGCGTTCCCAGTCAGACTCGCGCTTTGACGCTACGTAATGCTGCTTGCTTCTGGTACGTGCCTCTTGTTACTTTTTATAATCCTTTGTTCGAGCACAACGTTATATTCCCCGAGGGCACCACAACTCCTGCGGAATGTAAGTGGCATCGAGAGAGGAATGCGGTTGCGTGGTATATGGCAGTCAGAAGCTGACCATCTCGTGTTGCCCGAAGTTACGGATTTTTTGATGAATTGACGTCTAACGATTTTTCAACAAACAGTCGAGGTAAGGAACAATGTAGTTCAAAGCTGTACTAGCTGTTAATCGACTCTGACTGTTAAAGTTTATAAACAGGTTTTTCAGAGACTGCTACGTTTCCCAATTCATTGTCAACTTATATAAATTATTTAACACCACCTGAAAAATCCGGCATTGGTCGTGTATTCATTTTCTCAATTTTCTATTAGAAACGAAAACAAAAAATGAACGGTGTTTGAAGTGTAACATCGAAAAAATTTCATTTCCCACGTACTCGTGAAGACACCTTTGAAATCATGAAACAGTCGTACAAAGAAATACATACAACGCGATTTTGTAAACGCCTCTATGGCAATGCCTCCTCATAGCGCTTGAGTCGCCTATTGTTTTCGCCTACAGCTGTTCGTGCTTCGCCGTTATAAGTCGTGAAAGCGCTGCGAGGTGACAAGGATTTCCTTAAGGTAGCTCTACTGTAGGAGTATCTTAGTGGTAAACGAAAAATGTATTAAAACTTCATACATGATGCGGCATTTCTTTCACGCATCTCAGTGTTTATGACGTCATATGTCTTGCACAACGTCTCGTAGTTGTGAATAGAGTCAGTAACAAAGAAGACCCACCAGGATAGCCGAGATCGCCAACGCGCTGCTTCCTGGACACGGGTAGGCGCGCTGACCCTGGAGCGAATCCGCCCGACGGATTAACGACGACGGCCGGTGTGCCAGCCAGCCTGGATGTGGTTTTTAGGCGGTTTTCCACATCCTACTCGGTGAATATCGGGCTGGTCCCCACGTCCCGCCTCAGTTACACGACTCGCAGACATTTGAAACACGTTCACACTATTTCATGATTTACACTAGACGCAGACAGCTGGGGTACACTACTTCCATCCTGGGGGGTATGGGGTGGCTCCAGGAAGGGCATCCGGCCACCCCTTCAAATTAATCTTGCCAATTTCGTTTCTTAACCCTGCCGACCCAGTAGGATAAAAGCAGTAGCAAAAGAAGAAGAAGAAGAAGAAGAGTCAGTAACAAAGAGGTAATAAATTTAAATGTTATGCATGATGTAGCAGTTTCCCACGAATCTCATTCTTTATGGCGTCATATCTCCTAAAGTAGGTGTTTCTTACACACACAGCGTTTTTTGCCTGACAGTAAGGGATATGTGCAATATGTTTAATGGAAATCGCTCTAGTGGCTTAGGAGGAGATGTGGAAGACACATACACACACACTCACACTAATCCATTTTTATAATATGTATGGACTGCAATATGTTTCGAGATGTAACCTTATCTTCAGGCAAAAAATATCGTTTAACGTGAATTCACTTAAAATTTTCTCTCTTGCTGCTTGTTGTCGGCTGTTCTGTCCATCTGAAATGGCTGTTTTTTCTAGATGTATTCAACTTCATCTGTTGCTATAAAACAATGGACAGCAGACTCCAGACAGCCACAGCATTGGATAAAAGTGAGTACCCGACAAGAAGACAGCCATTTCAAATGAACAGAACAGACTGCAGCACATACCGAAAGAGGAAAATTCTATGCGTATCCATATCAAACGTCTTTGTTTGGTCGTTTTTTGGCTGATGATGATATTGCATCCTAAAACATGTTGTAATGCTGAATAATTGAATCAAGTTAACAGAAAATGTAAGTAGCCTCTTGTTACGTGTTGGTATTTCAGAATCACAGACACTCATCTTGGTATGCTGGAATTCCTGTAGCTACCAACACATATGGCAAGAGTACATCTACATCTACATCTACATCCATACTCCGCAAGCCACCTGACGGTGTGTGGCGGAGGGTACCTTGAGTACCTCTATCGGTTCTCCCTTCTATTCCAGTCTCGTATTGTTCGTGGAAAGAAGGATTGTCGGTATGCCTCTGTGTGGGCTCTAATCTCTCTGATTTTATCTTCATGGTCTCTTCGCGAGATATACGTAGGAGGGAGCAATATACTGCTTGACTCCTCGGTGAAGGTATGTTCTCGAAACTTCAACAAAAGCCCGTACGCAGCTACTGATCGTCTCTCCTGCAAAGTCTTCCACTGGAGTTTATCTATCATCTCCGTAACGCTTTCGCGATTACTAAATGATCCTGTAACGAAGCGCGCTGCTCTCCGTTGGATCTTCTCTATATCTTCTATCAACCCTATCTGGTACGGATCCCACACTGCTGAGCAGCATTCAAGCAGTGGGCGAACAAGCGGGTTGCATTTCCTTAGGATTCTTCCAATGAATCTCAGTCTGGCATCTGCTTTAGCGACGATCAACATTATATGATCATTCCATTTTAAATCACTCCTAATGCGTACTCCCAGATAATTTATGGTATTAACTGCTTCCAGTTGCTGACCTGCTATTTTGCAGCTAAATGATAAAGGATCTATCTTTCTGTGTATTCGCAGCACATTACACTTGTCTACATTGAGATTCAATTGCCATTCCCTGCACCATGCAGGGAATGGCGCTCCCACAAGCGGCGGCGCCATATTCTCACAGCAGACAGCGACACACCCCCACACCCCAGAGGGTGGAAGACACTCCTCCCCCCCCCCCTCCCGGTCCCAGCCCCATCACGTCACGTGGCGTGATTTCCAGAGAGGGACAATGCTGTCCACACTTACACAGTAAGCCAGTGTCACTTTCCGTCCACATGCTTACAACATACGTGCCCGTTGCCCTCTGCGAGCTTGGAGGACTACGTTCGGTATTTGGCTCTGGCTGGATTTCTCATAGCACTACGGCAAACTTAGACTTCCTTCACAGACCTGCAGTACTCCACAGTGTTCATTCTTTGCGTAGCAGCAGCAGGCCAGACAGAAGACTGCGCTACGCACCGAACTCTCAGAGTTTACCGAACTTGTAACTAGTGTTGTTGTTCAAGTAAAGGGAACAGAAGCACTGTGCCAACAGGAGTGCTTCGTACATCTGAAGCTTGTCTACCAGTACCTCTACCTTCTTACCATATGTTGCAGGAACACACTCCTGCACCATGCTCTATGCTGGACGCTCCTAACATGCATCGCAACGTAGGAAAAAAGCTGGTTAACGTACACAGCAGTAGTCGAACCAAATTTAGTATAAACGTTGACTTTTTTCGAAGCCGCAATGGGCTCTATAAACAGTGCAGATCTAAGTAAAAAATTTCGATGATTTTTTTCCCTTTGTTTTAGTGGTACCATTCCAGAAAGAACTAAAGCGGCCCCTAGATGGTCAGTGGGAGTGAATTGAGACGTTGTGCAATAATATTGAAAATGTCAAGAACAACGGAAATTTGTTATGCTGCCTGGAAATATTGGGTCGTCCGTGACCAGTGCTGACAATACCCTTAAAAACCTTTCGCATGCTACAACAGACCAAGGAAGTTAGGTTTGTTGTTGTTGTGATCAAAATGATTTCCAAATGAGACGGAAAAGCATTAATATTAGAGTACATCAAAATGTTCGAGGGGTATTCAATAAGTGATCCAAAACATTTTTCTTCTCTGCTAATTTCGGTTGCAAGAAATGCAAAATTTGCTGTGGGACATCGTGGAATATTACCGTTTCAGCCCCTATACCGAGCGAGGTGGCGCAGTGGTTAGCACACTGGACTCGCGTTCGGAAGGACGACGGTTCAATCCCGCGTCCGACCATCCTGATTTAGGTTTTCCGTGATTTCCCTAAATCGTTCCAAACAAATGCCGGTGTGGTTCCTTTGAAAGGGCACGACCGACTTCCTTCCCCGTCCTTCCCTAATCCGATGAGACCGATGACCTCGCTGTTTGGTCTCTTCTCCCAAACAGTCCAATCCAATCCAATCAGCCCCTATAGTTTCATGAAGTTCTGATAAAATTACTTTGGAATACTCAACGTTTAATTTGTCTGTCTGAAAACTGAAGACAATCGTCATCATCTGGGCGATGGCAACACAGATGTGTTCAGGTTTGGCACGTAAGTACTGCCGTCTAGGGGAATGGGACACGGTGTCTGTTCTTCAGTGTTAGCCCATTTATCGCCGAGTTCACTTGTGTGCAATGACTGTTAAGTGAGACGTTTTTCGATGCCATCTTGTGGCCAGAAAAGCAAATTTGATTTCAAACTGAAAAATCACGCTGTTACTCGAGACCAGTAACAAACTCGCCAATCTTATTATAGGCAGCCAATCATCGCAGCCGGGAATATTGCCAGCTGCAACGCAGTGCGGCACGCAACATCTAGACTAACAGGTGGCCACCAAATACGGCTCCTGTATGTGTTTCCATCCCTCTATTAATATGGCAAACCAGAATGGTGCTTGGTTCAACAACTGTTTAAATAACCCACGTTAACCAGGTTTTTGATGTTATAAAAAAATTTACTTAGCAGCCTTGTCCGTATTTCTGAGCTCCGCAATAATTGCAGAAGTATTCAAGTCACAGAACAACACCTATGTTCTCTCCAGATTCCAATTACGATTCTTCTTCAGTTTTATTTGCAAAACTGTTGGTACCTACAACAACTAATTTGCTGAGTTGTAATTGGATTATGTGAATTGAATCATCGCGCTCGCGATTAAGAGTAACAGTCCACAGTCCTAATTAATTTCTCCGCTCCAGGTACAGTTTACTGCCGGCCGGAGTGGCCGAGCGGTTCAGTCGGCTTTCAGCCGTGATACCGTGCGGACGGGCTCGGCGCGCCGGGCAGTGCTCCGCAGGTGTTGTTGTTTACCCGCTAGCGCGCGGTCGCGTCGTTGTATTGCCGTATAGTACCTGTACCGACCCGACATGGCGTTCTCATATCGAAAAGCTACAATCAAACTAACGTTCAACGCATCGTACACGAGACCGAAGGCCCATGAAATTGAACGGTTTCTACGAGACATCATGCACATAGAACCACAAGAACTGATAGGAATTCATCTGTCTATTGTAACCAGCACAGTGTACCTCAAACTGATTGACGAAGCGGCGTGCGACAGATTACTCCAACGATCTGCAAACGGCTTTCGCTTCTGTCACGCAGACGGTAACGTGAGCGTGGTAGGAGTTGACCATGCTGGTCTGGGGGTGCGTACCGTGCGCATCTTTGAACTACCGTTCGAAGTTCCTGCCAACCTAGTCGTTGATGCGCTGCGGCCATACGGCACAGTTCTGAGCCACACAGAGGAGAAATGGAACACATTCGAAACGTACCCTGTCCTTAACGGGGTACGACAAGTGCGCATAGAACTTAAGAAGCACGTTCCATCGTATGTTTTCGTTGGTGGCTGCCGCGCAATTGTTATATATGATGGACAACCGAGGACCTGCTCGGGCTGCGGCCAGGAAGGCCATGTTAGAACTGAGTGTCTGCAGCGCCGCCTCGTTCAGGTGCCCCGCAATGAACTTCCCCAACGATCCACTATGACCTCTCTCCCGCTAACATACGTGGAGGCGGCACGCCATGATGTGATGGATGATCAAAACCTGCTACCTCCTCAAGTCGCTGCCAGCTCCGTTGGAGAGTCAGCGCCGTCGACGACGCCGCAGCCCAACGGTGCAGAGGTTCCTACAGCCTCCGCCCACCGCAGCGTCGTGGACACCCAGCCACCGTCACTGTCGGAATCTGACACAGGTGTTCCTAGCGACCGAGACTGTGTCGAGCCCCGCCCTTTAGTGGATGTCGAATCTCGGACCCGAAAGCAAAGATCACCCAAGCGACACAAGAAGAGGCGATTGTCAGATGACGAACAGGACAGGGATGTGAAGCCGGCGGAAGACATCGACTTCGTTGACTCGTCCACAATTGCAACGGCCTCCAGTGGCATCATTCACCAGAAGGTGCCTGAAGACAAGGAACACTCTCCTAAATCTGGTGGCCCAGAAAACGAGGCGCATTGCGTCGACTCCTGTGAAACCGACCAGCGCCCAATGACATCACAATCGTCTCTTGGTGATTGGGCAGACGATATGGAGGCAGATGATGCACAGCAAACATTGATATCTCCGCCAGAGCCCATGGCTGACATTGAGCCCGGAGGACTCTGCCAGTCAGGGACTCATACGGTACAGTAATGCACAGCATGCAGATGGATGGCTGTGTGGTGTGTGCGATCACTGTGGGCTTGCACCGGCACACTGCCTCCGCCACTTGATATGTCTCAGTCATACCGTGTGGGAACAGTCAATGTAAATGGTGTCCACTCCACTGTCAAGACCCGCATGTTACACGACATGATCAGAGCGGCAGACTTGGACATTGCCCTTCTCCAGGAGGTCCGTCCCGAGCTGCGTTTAGACCTATATGGCTACACCACCTACAGCCTACCCTTAGGTGATGGTGCAGGAGGAACGGCCATCCTTCTCCGAGATGGCATAGACGCGACAGACGCGACGTACTTGCCGAACGGGCGAGGCATCGCACTCACACTTGGCGCAGTCCGCCTCATTAACGTCTACGCTCCCTCCGGTAATTCGCACCGTGGTGACAGGCATGTCTTCTATTCGGAGGAGATAGCCCCACTATTGCAAGGAAATATGGACCATTACATAGTGGGCGGCGATTTTAACAGTGTTCTGCGGCCCGAGGACCAGATACCGCATTACGTCCCATGCCCGGCTCTACAAGCATTGATACGTGACCTCGCGCTCCACGACACATGGCTCTTACATCACGGGACCCAGAGTGGATATACGCACTTTACCAGCCATTCTGCCAGTCGTCTGGATCGGATATACGTCTCGCGTGCCCTCCGCACAGCAACCCGTGATGCAGAACTCTGGCCGACGGCCTTCACGGACCATCTCGCGTACATCTGCACTGTCACCTTACCCCGACAACTCACAAGACGCAGCAGGGGCCCGTGGACGCTGAACGTCTCCCTCCTTCGCGAGGAAGCGTGTCAGCGAGCAGTCACTGACACGTGGCGTCGATGTATCAGGCGCCTGCCCATGTATGCTTCCACGTTGCTGTGGTGGCTGGGATGTGTCAAACCTGCACTCCGAAAGACCTTGATGGCCTACGGGCGTGACAGATCGAACTGGCAAAGGGCAACATCGGAATTTTACTATACAGCGTTACGTGAGCTGGCGACGCAACCGCCGTCTCCCGAGCGTCAGATGTCAGTACAACGCATCAAAGCTCGTCTCCTTCGCATCAGGACCGAGCAGCTCGAAGGTGTCCGCATCCGTGCGCGAGTGCAAGACTGTATCCCCAACGAAACAGCGTCAGTGTATCACATTGTGCGCGAGAGGCGCCACCGCAAACGTCAGCTCATTACGGCGGTAAACACGGAGGAGGGCGGCCGCGCAGTGACACAAACGGACATCGCGCACACGTTCGCCAGACACTATGGGACCTTGTACATGGAAGATCCGCGAAATGTACGTGATTATGACGAGCTGTTGCACGATTTTCCCGCCCGTCGGGACGTGGCACCCGATGATAGTCTGCTGTTGCCCATTACACCCGACGAGCTGACATCGGCCTTGGCACGTGGAGCACCGAACAAGTCGCCTGGACCGGACGGTTTACCCCTGGAATTCTACCGCACTTTTTACCACCTTATGGGTGACAAGTGGCTCCAAATGTTTCAAGACCTGATCCGTCCTGATTTCACTGTCCCCACAGAATTCACAGAAGGCATCTTGATCCCAGTACCGAAACCGAATGGTGGTTGTAGGTGGCAGGACTTTCGCCCACTCACACTCCTCAACAACGACTACAAGATCTTCGCCCGTATCCTCCGCGCGCGTCTCCACACCGCTATCGGGAAAGCCATCCACACCGATCAAACATGTTTAGGTGGTGTCAGCAACATTCATACGGCGTTAGGAGCATACCGCGACGTAATTGCTTTGACGGCGGCCTGCAAAATACGAGGCGCCCTTGTCGCCGTAGATTTTGACCACGCATTCGACCGCGTCGACCACGGCTTCTTACGCGCAGTTTTGCAACGCATGGGCCTCTCTCCGGAGTCTGCACAGGTGGTCCTTCGACTGGTCCACGGAGCGCGCTCCCGCATGATGGTCAACGGTTATCAGTCTGGTCACATTGTTGTTGGACGGTCAGTGCGACAAGGGTGCCCCCTGTCGGGTATATTATTTGCTGCAGCGCTTGAACCAGCTTTACATGGTCTACGACAGCGATTAACTGGTATCTCCTTGCGGGACGAGACCTTTCGTTGTGGTGCATTCGCCGATGACGTGGTGTTCCTGGCCAGATCAGAGGATGAAATGCATATGGCGCTACAGTGGCTACGCCAGTACGGGGCGGTCGCTGGGAGCGTCATCAACGTGAAGAAGACAAAATACATGGATGTCGGAGGGGGGCTTTCCCACACAACGGCGGTGCCCTTTGACAAGGTGCCCGTACTCAAGTGTTTAGGAGTGCAATTCTATAGCAATGTCCGCCGCACGGCGGCGGCTACGTACCGCCGGCTCCTGCATCAGACACGTGCTCTGCTGCAGGACAACAAACTGCGTCGCTTGGATATGCTTCTCAGAACACGTTATGTCAACACCTATCTTGTCTCAAAACTGAACTATTTTGCGCATATCCTTCCCTTGACGGCTACGATGGCCGACAGATTTCAAGCAGCATATGGACATTTCGTAAGCACCGGTCTGGTTTTTAAAGTCCGATACGCCACCCTGACGCTGCCGCAGCGGGCGGGCGGTATCGGTTTAATTCATGTGTATAACCGTGCGCGATCGCTTTATCTCAACACTATGCGTCGCAGGTGGACCTCTGCCCACGCCACTCTGACGGGCACCCTGATAGCGGAAGTGGCACCACACTCTCTGCATCCCCCGGTTTCTGTAGGACACATTTCACCGGCACTCACCCACATCAGAGAGTTCTTGATTGACTTCAGCTACTTACGGTCAGAACTTCCGACGACACGGAAGCCCAGCACAAAAGACTATTATCGCATCTATCAACAGCAGCAACCTGTAAATACGGTCACCCAGAGACATCCTGAAGTTGCCTGGAACACGGTGTGGCGAGCGGTACACACGCCTTTTCTACCTACGACGGTGCGTTCATTGTGGTACGTAGTTGTGAATGGGAAGTTCGCTACTCGTCAGAGGCTACATTCCATACATCTCACGGACGACCCCTTGTGTCCAACATGCTCAGTCGCTGACTCGGACGCACACCGTCTGACGTGTGCCGCGACCAGCGAGTGCTGGCTACTGACGCAGCGCATGCTGGCGTTACTCTTGCGGCGATTGCCGGAGTCTATCTCCCCTGATGAAGTATTGCGCCCCGACGGCGTATACTTTCTATCAACCAGAACGAACGCCGTTAACTGGCTAAAAGGCATGGCCGTTTACTACATATTTTGCGATGCTCCCAAAGGCACACTCGACTTTTGGTCCCTATTGATGACGACACATGCAGCTTTCAGCCGCCACCCGAAGTACAGAACCCGTTTCGCAAATTATTTAGGATCATTATTTGCGGATCCTCCTGCTCACTGGGGCGTTCCGGGTATGAGACGCTGAAAATGAAGAAGAATCCTGGAGCATATTGATCCTCTACGGACGGAATAGGGGGGAACCCCTCCCAACAGACGAGAAGACGACTCGGACGCACGGCTACGGCAGTTGTAGGATCTTTCTTTGTAATGAAACAAAAATAAATCTATAAAAAATGTTATAAAAAATTTGAAAAAAAAAAAAAAAAAAAAGCGGTTAAAGGCGCTACAGTCTAGAACCGCACGACCGCTACGGTCGCAGGTTCGAATCCTGCCTCGGGCATGGATGTGTGTGATGTCCTTAGGTTACTTAGGTTTTTGAACCATTTTACAGTTTACTGGAGACAGGCGAGTCGGAAGCACACATGCATGCCGCCTACCAGACAAGCGATGCTATACCCTACTAAGCTTTGTAAAATGAATCCTTATGTTGCATATTTATTATTACTGTCGTTTTTTCTAATATTCCTTTTTGCTGAGATTTCATAATTCAGTGTTTTGCTATCCAGTGTTGATTCCTTAAAAGTTCAGGACCCTTTAATCGTGTATGCTAGGGCCTAGACACATAAGTTACTTTTTTTCCTTATTTTAAATAATTTGCTTCAGAGCGTGTCACAGTTTAAACGAGAGCACTACTTATAACGTACCCCAGAACTTCGCAGCCCTCAGTAACATCAGACTGTCGAAATTGAGATTATTATGGTGCATCGTCTTTCGTAAATAGGATATAGTTTTCGAGTCGTAGATGATGAGTATATTCACAATCTATTTCATTGTCAGTTTTATTTCTTCATAAATTTAGTTACGTTTTACAACTGACTCTAATTCGATTTCTTTCAAGCCCCCCCCCCTCCCCCACACACACACCCTTCCATCTGCCAAAATTTGTTAAAAGCACTAGCTTGTAAGTGTTTACCGCAAGTATTTTCTTAGTCTCAGTAACATTAAACGACTTTTTTGTCCATTAGTCCCAATTTTGCAGTGCCCTGTAAATCCTTTGTTGGAGAGAATGCATTCAAGTTCTTGAGTCAACACTATACTGGGTTTGCGTTAACGAACAGCAGTGTGGCGTTACGTCACTACATATTCTTATCTATATCATTTTATTTTAATTACTTGTATAGTTGATTGATATTATCTTTTCGATGTCTAAATATTCAATTGCACTATTGAAAATACTAACGTAAACACATGTCAGAGACCACTAAAATCTATTTGTGAATAACTAATGCAAATTAGTCCTCTCAACATGAAGGTTAATTTGAACACTGTAATGCAGTCCTTAACTAGGCGTGTTCCTACTGAAGTTAGGATGCCTTTTTCTTCCTCTGACCTAGGAACTGATGTAACCATCGAGTCATACGGAGACCTACTTTCAACGTGCACTAAAAATCACGAAGCACATTCACATTTTTCACATTAATAAATCAAAAAAATGGTTCAAATGGCTCTGAGCACTATGGGACTTAACATCGGAGGTCATCAGTCCCCTAGAACGTAGAACTACTTCAACCTAACTAACCTAAGGACATCACACACATCATTGTGACAGATGATAGAAGTGTAAAAAATCCTTGGAATGACTGGAGATTAAACCACGAACCTTTGTAGTGCGACATCCACTTTTCCATGAAACTAAAGGACTCATTTTATTTACTGTATAATGTGCGTGTGTGTGTGTGTGTGTGTGTGTGTGTGTGTGGTTCTTTTGTAGTTGGTGCAGACTTCACAACATTACCTATTTTTCATTTATGTATCGTCTAATATTATACTTACGTTTTGTTCCTTAAATATTTCTCCTTTGGGCCTGATACTTCTATATAAAGACTTCAGATGTTTAATATCAGTTCAAGAAGAAGTCACAAGTATAGGTACAAAAATTTTCAACAGCTTCAAACGATGTGAAGTATCTTGTTTGTTATTTTCAACACTCACCTTTTGCTGCGATGCTTCTTCCGCAACTGACCACATAGCTTTTATGTTATCTAGTTATCTAAAGAACTTCTGTTGTCTCGGTGTAACGTATGGCGTCAATGTGCTTGATGCGTTCTGCAGTGATTCTTAGTAGTGTTTATGGTGAAATTATAGAACAGGATTGTGGCTCCCTTCTCATTTAAGATGCAGCTTCGATTTCAATCTAGTTGATACTCTGATATCTTTAACTATCCATATGGGTTGCTTATTAGTACTGGTTTATGCTTGCTGTTTGTTAATGGGAAACGAGTATCAAAGAAAGTGATAAATCTTTATAGAAACTGTCGTTCATGTCTCTGTATTGTAGTCCTCCTTCTAAGTGTACCTTTTGAGAATGTCTGTAAACGTCTGTATTGTAAATTGGCTTATACCTCTAAATCCTTTGTCTTTTACCTCGTAATTTGGTTCAGTCTCGGTTCCTTTCGGTGAAATATAGCACATATTTTAAGAATGGATTACAGAACTGTTCTACAATCCTATTACACTAATTGAGAATATTTTCTAATTTGATATGCATTAAGTTTTTATGATTATGATTTTGATTATTGTACCACATTTATATTGTTTCACAAATTAAAAGCATCCTGTTGTACTGGGTTTCAATGAAATGTACACTTCAGTTCTTTTCACATCCCAAAACTCTTCTCTGAAGATGTAAGAGACACGGTACCTACAACGTACTCACCTGCAAATGGTAAATGATGTTTATATTATATATATGTTTATATTATATGTTATATATGTTATATATATATATATATATATATATATATATATATATATATATATGTTATTATATGTTACTTCACTATGATCATCCCACAATTTTTCTCTCAATAGTGTAATGCATAAATTACAATTAGTGTCTGGAAGCTGTGAATATGTTGCTGAGACTCCTGTTCACCTTTCCAATAAGATTTGTTGAGCATTCCAAGCAGTAGAGTGGCCCTTGCCTCCGACAGATTGAAGGAGCAGTATGTAGGAAATACAGGGGGAAATACAGGGAAGTGAGTGAAGGTTATACTTCTAAAATTAATGCAAGGTTTGTCATTTCAAGAAGGCAGCTTTATTATTGTCTGTAGTTGGCCCGGCCAAAGACCAGGACGGCAGTACACAAAAACAGTACATAGCACCCATGCCTCCCTAACAGCATAACACGTTAACACACTGATACCAAGTGAGCCATCAGTCAACGCAACAGAACAGTGCAGCAATGACACGTCCAGCACCATACAGTACAATTCTATGGAACTACCACACACTACAACTCATATCACAGAGCTCTACAGTGTAGATCAATGTAATAAAATTCAGGATACACAGTAACTAAATTTAGAAAGGTGTTACAGTACCGCATTGCACAGTATACTCTACTGTGTACAGAAAAAGGGAGGCAACTGAAAGATTAGCAACATAGTTTAGTCTGCACCCTGATGTACTGCAATAGTCATTCTACAGCGTTGTGCAACAGTACTAATCCCTAATACAGCATTGCACAACGATCTGGAACAGCACCAACAAGTGATGTACAACAGATACTGGAGTGTGAAATACAATATGACACAGGACCATGGTTTCTACATTATACAGAGGGCACAGTACTCCAGGACAACCAACTGTAGGGGCAGGAGCAAATGTAAAAAGGACATCATTATTTCTCGTGAGAATTTTTCACGAATGCCTGAAAGGAAATAGTGTTTCCGGAGTAAATTACCTCGAAAGAAATCTCCGAGTTGGAATGATAGGATTGGCACGGAAATTGACTTCTGAACATGCTTCCGCTCATTATTATGTTTCTATAATGAAAAACAAACTATACAACGTCTCGGACTGCCAGCCGAACCGCAACTTCAAAATAGCACAAACTCATTCCTTTTCCATCGAAATCAAGGGTGGCTTGTTTTTTACCCGGTGTTGCGATCTTCTGAACTATTCCGCTGACTGTTCGAGACGACTTCAACTTTCTGATAAAGCCTTTGCGTATCGAAAATAGCTGTCTTTTCTTTCTCTAAAAAAAAGTTGGAAATATTCTTATAAT
Organism: Schistocerca cancellata; assembly: GCF_023864275.1. Classification (NCBI taxonomy): domain Eukaryota; kingdom Metazoa; phylum Arthropoda; class Insecta; order Orthoptera; family Acrididae; genus Schistocerca; species Schistocerca cancellata. Next base: position 823,848,967 of record NC_064627.1, on the reverse strand, counting down.
CTTAAAATTTGGCACAAATATTAGTTATCTTATAAAAAGTAATAATTTTGGCACATTTTGTAAGCGGTTGAATACTGGTATCCTTGGACTACTTAGTACACAGACTCAAATAATTTCTTTCTGATGGCGCTTTCCTGTCCGACGAATCTCATTCATCTGTGAGGAAGTACACCTTTCGCTACAGTCCTACGGAGCCGCACTGAAGCCCATCCACAAGGCACTATCACAATAAAACAACATTTAGTGAGCAATACATTGCTTACAGCGATTAGTTTAGTACACATATTTTCTCGTTTTTCCTTAAATTACGTACTATTAGTGTTTTGTTATAGTTTTAGTAGATTCTAGAAACTATTAAAATTATATACAGACTCACACAACTTATCTACAAATTGCATCTTCTCAGGTACTTTTAACAATATAGCTTTCCGACTGACGTCGTTTCGACTCCATTTCATTAACGTACGTACGTCCAGCGTGGAGCTACACCAAGGAATAGTGAACACACAGCGGAGAACATTCTGTGCGTAACAGAAAATATTAGCAGTGACACTGAACTAAGATTCTATGACACCAAACTTACGGAACAACACCAACGCTACAACTTATTGATTTACAGGATAGATCTGAAGTCTATTAACACAATACACAGCTAGGAATGGATGGTAGGATATTGTCCTTGTTTGTCACAGCAGTTGCACAAACACATAAAACACATTCAGAGAGACACTCTTACACAGTAATTTCAGTCGATGAGAGGGACGACTTCTTCACATCAGACTTCCTTCACTGATCAGGAAAGTTCTAAACCAGGATCGTTAGGTACGACCTCACTGCAACAAAGTGCGGCGTATTCTTGTAGACAGACAGAAAAAAGTTCGTGACGTCCTGTACACGAATTAAGAAAAAAAAAAAGCCCTGAATAGTTAGGATATCAGAAGCCTGCAGGCAATAACGGTAGTTTTCTTCAGTTGCTGTAGGACCAACAGTCTTCGCCAATATTCAGCTATTTACAGACTGCAGTAAGAGGCACGTTGCCATCGCTCAAGAAATATTCTACTGAAACCATTAAAACTTGCGATTCCTCTCCACGTTATCGAAATATATTGTAGCTTCTCCCGTAGCAATTAACGTTGGTGAAAATTTGCTTAGCCCTTTAAATAAGTCTAGTCTTATTTTTCAGCTTACGAGAAGCAGTCTTGCACCAAATTTATAAAACAGTTGTCATCGCTTTTTCAGTCTTTCATTTGATTTCACAGAAGACGAAAATCCACATTTTTGGTAATGTTCACAACTGTATTACATTCAGTTATTCCAATTGGGACAACATTCTGCTACAAGCGTTTACCAGATCCAACTCTTCCAACCCTGTATAATGGCCCTCAGATCTATTGTTACGCACGGGTTCTGCGTCGTAAGTCTTTCGACAATTAATGGTAAAGTCTTTTAATTTTCTTGTAATATGACGGTATTCTCAGATCTACATGGTTCACACATTTCTACTGTTGCAGACCACTTCGTGTGATTCACTATCTGGCATCTTTTCTCTTAAGATATGTAACGCTGCATATGTTGTATCTATGGAGACGTCTGTTATTATCTGGAATGAAATCTGTAACGTGTGAATATTGCTCTCTCTTCAACGCACATATCCCTTTTTTTATTTCCAAATAACTTTATAAAGTATTTGTCTTCACCGGCCAGATGGTTGTAAGATGGACGACGCGGTCTCAGGCAGTCAGAATGCCAGAAGAATAACTGCACGAGTTGATCAGTGCTGATCTTGTGGACTGACCCAAGTCTTCATATCCGTAATTCAGTATTCACGTCGTTTGCGATCAAACTATCAGAGAATGTATCCATATTCTTAGCTGCTTCCGACTGTCTTCATTTGAGGACACCTGTCCGTTACGAAGTTAAATATATAGTATTTTCTTGAGAGACGTGAACTTGTCACTAAGGTCATCAACAGTAAAGCTGACGTCACCAGTGGACTACTGTTTCACAGCCTGTCGTAATGAGAATATGCAGAGTAACTGAGTTGTAGAGAGCAGAAAAAGGCGCTGTTGGGGTTCCAACAGGCTCTAATCAATTCTGTAAACAAGCTGCGTCGTCATAAACTTCCATATCTAGTATCACCGTATGGGGAAAAATTGAGGTGTTGTCTCGTAGAATTATGACTAGAAGAAGGTGTGAAGTCTTCATCAGAAAATTACGAATAGACCTGGTACTTCCCACTACTAGATGATGAACGACGAAGACGGTTTCTTACAAGCTATACATACATGAAATTCAGTCATAAACTTTGATGTGGGCTAATCAGATGTTGTCTGCGAGGCTGCAGAAAAGTTTCTTGTGCGATGGCGTCTGTTGTGGCAATTGACATGTCATGACCATCTTGATAGACCCTGGTCCTCTCCTTTCTGTACTGTTGTCGCTATTATTCATATGTCGACTGCTGCCGAGCTTGTCACATATTTCTATGTGGAGCTAATGTACTGTACGCTGAGCACTGTCATCGTAGCTGCAGGTCAGTAATTAGACGTCTCTTCTTGAGGCATGTACTGATATCGCAGTATTATTGCCAAATGGTCCTACAGCATTTGTGAAAGCACTTCTCGTGATGCGACTGTTACCACAAGGTGTTCCCTTAAGTACTAGATTGACGACGATTGCTATCTGGCGAACCAGCTTCTCTGGCGAATTCACAGCCCAGAAGAGATGGTTCGACCCTTTTTGTTGAGGAACGATTCTGCAGCAGGTGTCAAGGAAGATATTGCTGGGTGGGAGTTGCCGTCTAGGAACTGGTACTCTCGAGTCTCGTGTTGACATCCCAGTTTTGAGAGGTCCGGCGGCTAGGGCCTACGCTCGCCGGAGGAGTGCGCCGCAGCAGCGTCGTGACTAGAGGCATGGGGAGGGGGCGGCGGGGGCGGCCGGCGTCAGTCGTCCTTCTTGCGGCGCAGACGGCCCTCGGTCTGGATGGTGCGCGACACCTGGTCCACGCACTCGGCCAGGCTGGGCCGGCTGCCGTCGCGGCTGTAGTCGTAGCCGGCGACGCGCGCCAGCGTCATGATGTAGGCGGACGCGATGCGCAGCACAGACAGCTTGCTCAGCTTCTGCGCGTGCGCGTACGACGGCACGGCGCGCCGCAGCGTGTCGAACGCCGCGCTGATGGTGTGCACGCGCGTGCGCTCGCGGGCGTTCGCCTCGATGCGCCGCTCGCGCGTCATGTTCTTGTAGTTGCGCGGTGCCTGCTGCTGCTGCTGCTGCTGCTGTGAGGACTGGGGCGCCGGGTCGAGCGTGGGTGGCGGCGGTGGCACGTCTCGCGGGGGCGGCGCCGAATCGCGCGGCGGCTCCGCCTGGTGGCGCAGCACCAGCGACAGCGGCTCGCTCTGCAACGGGTCCGGCGCCCGGCCGGCGGCGGCAGACGGGCCGGGACTGGGCGGCGCGAACCGCGGCTGCGGGGGCGGCGGGGCGGCGCCCAGCGGCGGCAGCGGCAGTGGCGGCGCCGGCCGCAGCTCCAGCGCCGTGTACGGGTGGGTGGGCGGCACTCTCAGCAGCAGCTGCGGGGGCGGCGCCAGCGTGGGCGGCGGCGGCAAAGGCGGCGGTGAATGCCTCAGCGACGGGCCGTCCGCGCCGTCGGGAGGTGTCAGCGTGTGAGGTAGCCTGTGGCACATCAAGTCGGTTCTTACTCTCCTGGAAAGGCAGCACTAACTATTGTATACGAAACTGCTACAGTATTAAAGCACTTGTTACATACCCTCAAATAAAACAAATTTGTATATTTTTAATACAGAATCAGATGAGCATTTCGCAGTGCCACAGTTTCGACCAGACAGTGATCATTTCCAAAATAAAGGCACATACTGCGAGTCTTTCAGGTTGTATTACACTACTAGCCATTAAAATTGCTACACCGAGAAGAAATGCAGATGATAAACGGATATTCACTGGACAAATATATTATACTACAACTGACGTGTGATTACATTTTCACGCAATTTGGGTGCATAGATCCTGAGAAATCAGTACCCAGAACAACCACCTCTCGCCGTCATAACGGCCTTGATACTCCTGGGCATTGAGTCAAACCGAGCTTGGATGGTGTGTACAGGTACAGTTGCCCATGCAGCTTCAACACGATACCACAGTCCATCAAGAGTAGTGACTGGCGTATTGTGACGAGACAATTGCTCGGCCAACATTGACCAGACGTTTTAAATTGGTGAGAGATCTGGAGAATGTGCTGGCCAGGGCAGCAGTCGAACATTTTCTGTATCCAGAAAGGTTCAAATGGTTGAAATGGCTCTGAGCACAATGGGACTCAACTGCTGTGGTCATAAGTCCCCTAGAACTTAGAACTACTTAAACCTAACTAACCTAAGGACATCACACACATCCATGCCCGAGGCAGGATTCGAACCTGCGACCGTAGTGGTCGTGCGGTTCCAGACTGTAGCGCCTTTAACCGCTCGGCCACTCCGGCCGGCAAGATGCCTGTCATCTCGACTGCTAGTGATACGAGGCCGTTGGGATCCAGCACGGCGTTCCGTATTACCCTCTGAACCCACCGATTCCACATTCTGCTAACAGTCATTGGATCTCGACCTACGCGAGCAGCAGTGCCGCGATACGATAAACCGCAATTGCGATAGGCTACAATCCGACCTTTATCAAAGTCGGAAACGTGATGGTACGCATTTCTCCTCCTTACACGAGGCATCACAACAAAGTTTCACCAGGCAACGCCGGTCAACTGCTGTTTGTGTATGAGAAATCGGTTGGAAACTTTCCTCATGTCAGCACGTTGTAGGTGTTGCCACCGGCGCCAACCTTGTGTGAATGCTCTGAAGAGCTAATCATTTGCATATCACAGCATGTTCTTCCTGTCGGTTAAATTTCGCGTCTGTAGCACGTCATCTTCGTGGTGTAGCAATTTTAGTGGCCAGTAGTGTACAATTAATAAAATGTTCAGTGCTATTATGCAGTGGTCGAATGGATTTCACATTTGTAACCAACGTTTCCTCACCATCTAAGGATGACATTTTCTAGGAGGATCGTAGCTTCTTTGAGGGTCCGACTGACAACCTGGCTCGCTGCTGACTACAGCGAAATTCCCTTTACATGCGCTTCCGCGCTGTGGCGTGACGTCACATGTTTATAGTATCAGACTGCAATTGGCTGTTGTCAAGTTCCTTCGTCCGCTGTCGCTATCGCTCTGTGGTGGAAGACTGGTACACATCCTCTGCAGCACTAGGATCCAAATATTCAGTTTCACGTTCTCCTCCTTCCTGATGAAACTTCTAGGGTGTTTTACAGTCTCTGTTGCCTCTCTGTATAGAATTTCATGGTATCCACATTTGGCTGCCAGTACTTGAGACCTGCGGAACATGTTTTGCATCGAGGAGATCGCCGCATTCACTTTGATAGGATCCAAGCACTTGTACCATGAAAGTCCAAGCGTTCTTTAATCCATGCGTTTCAGCTCTCTTGTTTGTTTCGGGTCTGTCCTTGGTTGATCTTGTGAAGAATTACTCATGATTACAGATTTGCTGAATTTCCCTTTACTACTTCAAGGGCTGAATAGAACTATTTATTGCACATTATGTTATCTTGAAAGTTTCTTTAATGATTAAAGATCGTGCACATCGTGGTCTTCGTAATAGCGATTTCCAAGTAGCTGAAAACTACACTCCTGGAAATGGAAAAAAGAACACATTGACACCGGTGTGTCAGACCCACCATACTTGCTCCGGACACTGCGAGAGGGCTGTACAAGCAATGATCACACGCACGGCACAGCGGACACACCAGGAACCGCGGTGTTGGCCGTCGAATGGCGCTAGCAGCGCAGCATTTGTGCACCGCCGCCGTCAGTGTCAGCCAGTTTGCCGTGGCATACGGAGCTCCATCGCAGTCTTTAACACTGGTAGCATGCCGCGACAGCGTGGACGTGAACCGTATGTGCAGTTGACGGACTTTGAGCGAGGGCGTATAGTGGGCATGCGGGAGGCCGGGTGGGCGTACCGCCGAATTGCTCAACACGTGGGGCGTGAGGTCTCCACAGTACATCGATGTTGTCGCCAGTGGTCGGCGGAAGGTGCACGTGCCCGTCGACCTGGGACCGGACCGCAGCGACGCACGGATGCACGCCAAGACCGTAGGATCCTACGCAGTGCCGTAGGGGACCGCACCGCCACTTCCCAGAAAATTTGGGACACTGTTGCTCCTGGGGTATCGGCGAGGACCATTCGCAACCGTCTCCATGAAGCTGGGCTACGGTCCCGCACACCGTTAGGCCGTCTTCCGCTCACGCCCCAACATCGTGCAGCCCGCCTCCAGTGGTGTCGCGACAGGCGTGAATAGAGGGACGAATGGAGACGTGTCGTCTTCAGCGATGAGAGTCGCTTCTGCCTTGGTGCCAATGATGGTCGTATGCGTGTTTGGCGCCGTGCAGGTGAGCGCCACAATCAGGACTGCATACGACCGAGGCACACAGGGCCAACACCCGGCATCATGGTGTGGGGAGCGATCTCCTACACTGGCCGTACACCACTGGTGATCGTCGAGGGGACACTGAATAGTGCACGGTACATCCAAACCGTCATCGAACCCATCGTTCTACCATTCATAGACCAGCAAGGGAACTTGCTGTTCCAACAGGACAATGCACGTCCGCATGTATCCCGTGCCACCCAACGTGCTCTAGAAGGTGTAAGTCAACTACCCTGGCCAGCAAGATCTCCGGATCTGTCCCCCATTGAGCATGTTTGGGACTGGATGAAGCGTCGTCTCACGCGGTCTGCACGTCCAGCACGAACGCTGGTCCAACTGAGGCGCCAGGTGGAAATGGCATGGCAAGCCGTTCCACAGGACTACATCCAGCATTTCTACGATCGTCTCCATGGGAGAATAGCAGCCTGCATTGCTGCGAAAGGTGGATATACACTGTACTAGTGCCGACATTGTGCATGCTCTGTTGCCTGTGTCTATGTGCCTGTGGTTCTGTCAGTGTGATCATGTGATGTATCTGACCCCAGGAATGTGTCAATAAAGTTTCCCCTTCCTGGGACAATGAATTCACGGTGTTCTTATTTCAATTTCCAGGAGTGTATTTGAAAACCAGTAAGGACTTTGTGGCAATTCTCTAACACAGAGTTCAAAGAGATTGTTTCTTTTTAAAATTCTCCATGCTATTAGAGAAACTGTGATTTTAAATTTCGTCTCAGTGGTAAGTATATAAATATATTTAAAGATTACCTGAGCAGGATGGGCGGCGCCGTGGGCGGCGTGCTCTGATGGCGGGAGTCGGCGTCCTGCAAGGAAGCGAGGGCGGCCGGCGGAGGCGACTGTGCGGCCCCCAGCCTGCGGTCACAAAAAGAGGCACGCATTCAGCACAGTTGTTTAGGGAGGAGTCTGGAGAGGGGCTACAGACTAGTGAAGTGACAGTGAAGCGGAAGCAGTTTACTTAGCACGTCGTAGATTTCCACTAACTTAGCATTAAAAAGTCTTACAATAAAATAGTGTACACCACCAACTGGAATTTTTTTGTGATCTGTCCCCATCATTAGACTGAGCAGGTCATGGTACTCTTTTAGAGTAGCTTGCCTTTTGTGGAATTAATGGTGTTACGATAATCTGGTATCAATCACAGTTGGAAAAAGGAATGCAAATAATGATGCTGTATAATTCTAACGATGATTCAAGATTATAAAATATCTGTGACTCTGGATAAATAACGAATGAAGTTACGTAAGATTAAATTTTGCATCTGCTCCTATTCGCTACATCTATGATGACCGTCCACTTAACATGCTAAAAGCTTTTCTGTTCTATATTGTAGCATCTGAAGATGGCCATTGTGTGCCGAAGCTGGTTATGACTGTGTTACAATAAAAGGTGACTGTGTCAAAAATTTTAAAAAATAATGCCTTATAATAAGTCAGTCACCGTCCCCGAAAACGGAATGTCGTTTTTTCCAAGAGTTGACACTTTTTGCAAAAGCCGCAGGTGTTATAAGTTATCAGGTTACAGAGACAGAAAGAGAAGAAGTGCTGTTTTGTCGGAAACTGACATTCTGAGCCAGTGGCTGTGTACAAAATATGGGTTGACTCTTACAGAGAACACAGTTCCAACCAGCCACTTTTTACAACGCTGTTTATGTGTTAAAATAGTACCGTTACCGGTTTCGAACCGAAAGGTTCAGACGGCTAGTTCACATTAAGATACATGTTACATTAGCTTTCACTCCTTGTTTTCCCAAATGATGAAATTCTCTTGGAGTGATGGTGTCCTACAACCAAAACAAACGTAAGTGTTCGGAATAAAGTTCCTGAATTTACTGTCCTCCAGGAAGCGTGTGGCGCGCAAATTATTCTCGGGACTGAGACCTGACTGAACCCTGAGATAGGAAGTTCTGAAATATTTAGTGAGGGTTGTAACGTGTATCGGGAAGACAGATTAGACACCGTAGGAGGTCGTGTCTTCATTGCAGTTGACAAAAATATTGTGTCTACTGAGGTCGAAGTAGAGTGTGATTGTGAAGTTATCTGGACACGTGTAACAGGGCTAGGAGAAATAAAGTTAATTGTTGGGTGTTATTACCGGCCACCAGGTTCCACCGTGACAGTTCTAGAATCATTCAAAGGGAGTCTACACTCTGTATCGCAGAAGTACCCGGATCATGCTATATTAGTCGGAGGCGACTTCAACCTACCTAGCATTGACTGGGATGTCTATGGATTCATTACAGGTGGTACAGACAAGCCGTCGTGTGAATTACTTTTGAACACATTATCCAAAAACTGTCTTGAGCAGCTAAATCGACAGCCAACGCGTAATGTAAATATTTTGCATCAGTGATCTTCGCATGAATGGAGTTGTGCAAGAAACAGAAGCCAGTATTGAGAATATTTTTAATTAATTTTGTTAACCTCGTGCAAAAAACTCAAAAGATATGAGAAGGGTTTATTTTGACTACAGTTCTTGTAGTTGAAACGTTGCTGCTGTATTTCTTTACCTGTATTATTACGTATAAAACGTAGCGTCCCAGTAGTAATGGTACTTGAAAGGAAATTTTCTTATTGGCACTTAGAACCAGTTAGTTCTGCGGTATGGCACCTAAAAAATTCTTAATAAATTTCAAATGGCTGAGGATAATAATGATGCCTAAATGTTGAACTAGGCAGAGATCTATCAAGACCTATATCGAGTGCAGACTATTGAAACAAACAGCCAGTACGAGGTGGCAGCCCAAAGGCCCGAAATTAGAATTTTGCACGCAAATGGTCACAAATTCACTGCATTACCGCGAGGTGTCCCCCCTCGCATACGTCTTGAGTCACTGTAACATGTGGCTGTGACATGAATGGTTTGTTAGTTGTTAATTAGCATCTTTACTTTATTCGTTACGTTTCTCTGAATTTACGGGTTTGTAATGGTTGACCTCAAACAGCTGCGCGTGTGTGTAAAGTTTTGGAATACCATAGCAGAAACACCCTAAAGAATGAAGCAAGCTTTCGGGGCTAATGCTACAGTTCAGATGCAGTTACGCGACTAGTGTGAGCGTTCCAAAAACGGACGGTCATCGACAGATGATGACTGTCTTTCCGGTCGATCATCAACTGGCATCTCACCAGAAAAGTTTTGAAAGTCAGGGATCTGATTGTTTGGTTGATTTGGGGGAGGGAACCAAAGAGGGAGGTAATCGGTCCCATCGGATTAGGGAAGGATGGGAAGGGAAGTCGACCGTCCCCTTTCAAAGGAAACAGCCCGGAATTTGCCTGAAGCGATTTAGGGAAATCACGGAGAACTTAATCGGGATGGCCGGACGCGGGTCTGAACCGTACTCCCGACTGCGAGTCCAGTGTACTAACCACTGCGCCACCTCGCTCGGTAGGGATCTCATTCTGTGCGTTCAAAGGTGGACCACGCAAGGTTTCTACTACACCTAGGGAATAAGTTCTGGTGCTTGTGGATGTATTCTATCTGAGATGCTGAATATGATATGTAATGCTCGATAGTTTGTTCAATGACTGCTTCAAGATGGTCATAAACAGTACAGCGTTGACGTCTGCAGGGAACTTTTCTATGCAGTATGACGCAAAAATCCATTAACATTCGAAAATTCAATACTTCGCCGAATAATGTAGGTAGAAAGGTAGGAATAGACACACTTGAAATGACATGGGGTTTTACTGAAAGAAAAAAAGTGCACAAAATGACTACCAGAAGATGCTTCATATGATACAAAAGCAATAATTAGCATAACAGATGATTTTTAGCGAAGACGGTGTTCTTCATAACAAATGCTCAACATGTCGGGCGCCATTCATCAACAATGTCTGTAGACGAGGGACAATGTTGTGAACAGCACTGTACAGTATCAGGAAGTGTGGTGGAAAATTGCCGTTGGACATCGTCTATTAGCATCCGTTATGCAACCGTATTATCGCGGTAGAGTTACGACTTCAGGTAACCCCACGACCAATAACCACAAGGACTGAGGTCTGGGGACCTGAGAGGCCAAGCGTGACGAAAGTGGCAGCTCAGCTTGCGATCCTCACCAAACAATGTGAGAGAGTAGAGATCTTTCACTTTGAGCAATATAGGGTAGAGCGCCATCCTGCATGAAAGTCGTACCTTCCAACGCGTGTTTATCAGTCAGGCTAGAGATGATCTGACTCCCTCTTTCAGTAAAGCTCATTTTAAACACGATCCTCATGCGGTGTCACTGAAGTGTTGCTGTCGAGCATCATCTGTTGGACAGTTTTTACATTCGTTTTCGGTTTCAATAAACCCCCACGTTATTTCAGGCATATGTGTCAATTTTTACCTCTCTACGTACATTATGCCGTGTATTAGTGCATTTTCAAATGTTAACGAACTTTTGGGTCACCCTGTATGTTGGTGGGATTGTTTATGGATTTTGTGCCTCCTGGTCAGAAGGTCAGCAAAATGTTCCGTTGCAATGTTCTACGACTTTTGAGGGAGAACGTCCCCATAAGTTGCGAAAGAACGACTGGGTACTCCACCGTGACAATGCACATCGCTTATGGCCTACTTTATTCAGTAATTTTTGACTAAAGACGAGACAACAGCCGTTCGCTAACAGCTGTACTGACCAGACTTAGTTTCTCTTTTTCAAGATGAAAATCATGTTGATGGGGGCACAGATTTGATACATCTGAGGAGTAAGTGGAAGCGCATAAGGTACTAAACACTATAACAAATACAGACTCCAAGATGCATTTCAAAAATGGCACAAGGACAGGGATCGGGGTTTTCATTCCTGACGGGACTGGTTTGAAGATGATGGTGCAGAATAACGTCTACACAAGACATGAAAATGTTAATATATTTCTGGATCATCTGGATATCACCTAGTATATAGGTATAGAACAACTATAATTGGCAAAGCGTTTTAACTTAACAGTGCCTGTTTAGACGATTCTCCTACTTGGCATGTGATTCGGTGTGTTCCGTCGGAGACTTGTACCATTAAGGAAACACATTTACCTGGAGCAGTGGGCGGGCGAGTCAGGCTTGGCGGGGGGCGGCGGTGGCGTGGGCGACGCGCTGGACGTGGGCGGCGTGAGGTCGCAGCGCGGTGGCGGCGACGACAGGCGGCTTTCGCCGGAGGTGGGGGGTGGCGACGGCGGCAGCCGGTCGTGCTCGTGGGCGGCGGGGGCGGCGGAGGCTGCGGCGGCGGGCTCGGAGGCGTGGTGCGGCGTGGCGCGCCAGGGCCGGAAGTGGCGGGCGCGCTTGCCGGCGGGCGACGCGTCGCCCTCGCGGGCTGCGCAGCTCTTGCGACGCCGCCCCGCTCCGGGGGCCAGCGCCGGGGGCGACGCCGACGCCGCAGACATCTGCCGGCACAACACCACAGCGTCACACGTCTCTACGCACCGACCAACTGCTTATAACTATCACTCACGCACCGTTCCTCTCGATGTGTCACACACAGCTGTAATGGCAGCTAAACTTACATACAAGTCAGCACGGCGAGGTTTACTACTTTGGATGTGTGCCTACCACACATTTGAAGTCTCTGTTTCGATTTAAATACAGTTTGATCTTTATTCCTTTTTAATCCAAATGCTCAATAGCCTGAGAATGGTCCACATTGCATAATTCATAACGGCCAAAATTTTTAAATAAGTCACTCTTTATTCGACAAGCATTTCTCAGCCCTGTCATTTCGAACTGGCACTCGCATTCCTCACCACAACTCCATCTGACTGAAGTGATTAAATGGGGTAATTCAGCTTCCCCTACTGATAGGTTTTATGTAAGGCGCAACGCCTTCGAAAACCACACGCGAAAAGAAACGTTAAAAATAAAATATATGATAATCAATAACTTTCCATTATTGTTCCTGTTATTAGTCCAACTAGAAAAGTTTGTAGAATAATGAAAAGCATTATTGATATGAATTTCATATTCTCTCACTTACTATGCCCGAACTATTAGTTCTACAGAAATAAACGAACAGGTCCTTTTTGTAGCAAATTTGTGTAACTGAAATTTGGCACTGGGATACGCTTTCGCTGGAAGCCACGGTTTTCGAGAAATTCAAACAGGTTTGAAGGTGACATCTGTACGTTTGCGAAAACTACAGCCCCTAGTGAAAATGTGTCCCAATACAAAATTTAACTACATTAAATTCTGACAAAAAAAATTCTGTTCATTTTCTTCTACAGGACTAAGTGGTTGCACGTACCAGGCGAAAGAACATGAAAATCTCGTGCGTGCTATTTGAAGGTGTTGCGGGTTGCATAAAACGCATGGGTAGGGACAGCTGAATCACGTAAGCGTGGCTGAATGGAAGACCACGCAGTGTCAACCCACAGTTAATTAATTTGTCAGCTTACCAGAGAACTTGGTATGCCAGATATTGTGTAATTACAACGTATGTAACATGGTGTTGACTTCTAGAATGAAGACGTTGTCAAGAGGGACGTGCGCAGATGTCACTGCAAAAAAAGAAATTTATATGGATAATTTACGTGAATCTGCACATCACTGCTAATGTGTTAACCTGAGACACAACACGCCACGTTGCATATCATAAGTGGGGTACACGGGTAGCTCAATCGGCAGATATAACTTGTAGTGGTGGGATTTTGATGTGTCCATCTCGCCTGCCAGTAAGAACATTCCAAGGGAATACGGTTTATGATACTCAAGTGTGGAGGAGTTTACTGACGAACCTGTCAGAATGGCGATGCACGTGGAGCGCTGGTCAGAGTAAGGAAATCGATGCAGCATGTGTTGAATCGAGTGGAGTGCATTTCGAACAAGAACAGAGTGTAAATGAAAAAAAGGGTGAAAGTAGCATGCTTCCACAATCCACGATATATCAGGCACACGTAGAGGAGTGATACCAAAACAGAAGTTAGCGTCATTTATCCGACACCTAGTACAGTGACCGTTACTCTGACAGTCACTGTAGTTTCCCCCTCACAAGCAAAGAGCGCGGCGAACAACGATAAGCCCATATATCAGCTTATTTACTGCACTGAATTTTCGGACAGGGCAGGATATCGTTGCAACCGCTAAATGTGATTCTTTGTAAAGTCGTCATCGGTGTCGCATATTGCCTTGTAATTTGATCCAATAATGCCCTAAACTGACGGCCCGACTAGTTTGTACAGATTTCTTAATATTGATCTTGCCCATGCGGTCACCAGAAGTGGAAGGGTTCTTTTTGCGATCTACACAAAATAAAGATTTATCAGCTTATTTTTGGGTTGCGTTATTTCTGCTTTCTACGGACATGTCAGTCATTACTGGGGATATGTGAGAGCGAACGAAAAGACGATATTACGTTTATTCTGAGTCGCATCAGCATTTCAGAGCAAGGAAATTTCAGAAATTTATACGAGGGTATAGCTTACTTAAAAAGTAATGTCAATGAGCAATTATAAAGAGAAGCTGTTTCTCTCTTCGTAATAACGTGTGTGAAGAAGGTAGTAAAGCAATAAACGCCTGGATATTGGTCACGTTGGCCAATTGTTGTAATCTGTTTCGATGGGATGTCTGGCTTCTGAGCACACACCATCAGAAACGCCACGGGCGTGTTATTAATTGGGCAGCAGTCTTATATAAGAAAGGAGACAAATCGCCGCTCTCGGACAGGGCCATGTAAGGCAACATGGTCCTCGCTTCTGGAGGCATCGCTAATCGCGCGCTATGAATCAATGCTTACTCTGTAGCATCGGATACTTGTTTTTGTTTGTATGTGGAGGTGCCTTCCCCATTTCCCTTAGAGTACAATGCAAGAATAATGACTACCTGTCTGTCTCAGAATGTGTGCATATTTCTCTGCACTATCGTTAGGGACGGTGCAGAAAAGCGTAGCAATGTGTTTCAAAATTTCTGAGGTTTATTGCACGTCATGTGACACTTTTCTCAACAAGTTTCCTGCCTTCTACTTGAAATTGCTATTACCGAACATTATAGGATTAAACCAAAACTGAAATGGTAATTAAATCAAGACCCTAAGCTGCCGACAGGCGATGATATATATCAACAGGGACAGTTGAAAATGTGTGCCCCGACCGGGACTCGCATCCGGGACCTCCTGCTTACCTGACAGACGCTCTATCCATCTGAACCACCGAGGCCGCGAGTAATGATTGTAATGGGCAGGAGCACTACGAATGTAGTGTGTGGACATTAAGTTCGTAATGTGTGTCTACCGGGAGCGTCCAAGGGATAAGTCACTGCAGTCGCACTATCATCTGTGCCCTCGGTGGCTCAGATGTTAAAAACATCCCTCGAACGGTAGTAGCTGTGAAGAACACAGCAATATTTGATTATGCTAATCGTAAAGTCCAGCTTAACACTGATAGGTCTGCGAAATATTCTCCTTTTTTTAAATTAAAATTCCAAATGCGCACTCCACATATCTCCGGGCACGACTTATACGGTAGTTAAAGATCTGTTTCTTGGAGGAAGGGAAAATTACGGTGCATGGTCTCAAGACAAAACTAGACAAATTAGGTTAGGTGATGGGTGATTGCAGCTTTATTGTTAACTCATCAAAGTGACGCGAACACTCGCATCAGTATCCGTTAACTATCCAGTGGGTGAGTCCAAAACCAGCCGCTGTATTTCTTAACGTACTCATAAATTTAATAAGCAAACACTGCCGGCTTTCATCTATCTTCGTCCGTACCCGTTGACCTCTAGTCTAGTGCTGATGCACGACTATTGCTGAGATGCCGCGATGTGGGCACTGAAATTATTTCTGACGCGCGGCTGTTATTCGCCCATGTGCATCGAGCCTACAGGTTCTGTAACCCCACTGTAAGCTGCTGCTTTGTATTGAGGAACAATAAGCGACCCTCTCATACTGCACATTCAGACGTACTGACAGCGGTTTCTACCGTCGGCGATATCAGGCATATTTACACGCTGCTATGATTTTCACAGGGTATCTCAAAACGTTTTGGGTGAAACAACCGATTATATTGAGATAGACAACCACTTGTCGAAAATGCATATTTGTTATGTTATGGACATACACAGCGTATGCCGCATAACAACAACTTAGCTCGTAGTAACTGTTCGAAGTGACAATCGCCAGTCTGAATGCACGCATGGCAACGCCGCATGAAGTTCCGCCTCACGCTCCCTCAAAGATCCCTGATGTCTGCTGTACCAGGAGACAGGCTAGTTGGTCCCTAGCAAGCAAGTTTTCATCCATTTCTACGCGAATTTCATACACAAACGTCTTGAGTGAACCCCAGAGGAAAAAATCCAGAGGTGTGAGTTACGGCGATCCCGCTGGCTGTGGGACAGTGCCTTCCCTTCCAACGGGTACGTGTGGTCGAGATGCTCGCGCACATTAACATCGAAGTGGGCTGCTGCGCTGTAGTGTTGAAACCACAACCTTCCACGGAGGACAAGGGGTACTGTCTCCAAGAACTGTGGCCCACATTTCGCAGGGACACCTAGTAACGGGGACCAGTCAAACGGGGAAGTAGTGAATGAGGTCCTATTAGGTGATCTCGGACAATGCCCGCTCATACATTGACAGAGAATCGTTGCTGGCGCCCGCCGATGAGGGTGGCATGGGGGCTTTCTTACTCCATACATGGCTGTTGCGGTTGTTGAAAGCATCATTACGGGTGAAGGTGGCCTCATCTTCAAGCTACAGTGTTATGCGATGTACACTGTGTACGTCCATAATACAATACGAGGTGCATTCAAGTTCTAAGGCCTCCGAGCTTTTTTCTCCGGACTGGAAAGAGATAGAAACATGCGCATTCTTTTAAAATGAGGCCGCGTTCATTGTCAATACGTCCCAGAGATGGCAGCACCGTACGGCAGATGGAATTTTACCGCCAGCGGCGAGAATGAGAACTGTTTTAAATACTTAAAATGGCGACGTTTTCCTTACTTGAACAGCGTGCAATCATTCGTTTTCTGAATTTGCGTGGTGTGAAACCAATTGAAATTCATCGACAGTTGAAGGAGACATGTGGTGATGGAGTTATGGATGTGTCGAAAGTGCGTTCGTGGGTGCGACAGTTTAATGAAGGCAGAACATCGTGTGACAACAAACCGAAACAACCTCGGGCTCGCACAAGCCGGTCTGACGACATGATCGAGAAAGTGGAGAGAATTGTTTTGGGGGATCGCCGAGTGACTGTTGAACAGATCGCCTCCAGAGTTGGCATTTCTGTGGGTTCTGTGCACACAATCATGCATGAAGACATGAAAATGCGAAAAGTGTCATCCAGGTGGGTGCCACGAATGCTGACGGACGACCACATGGCTGCCCGTGTGGCATGTTGCCAAGCAATGTTGACGCGCAACGACAGCATGAATGGGACTTTCTTTTCGTCGGTTGTGACAATGGATGAGACGTGGATGCCACTTTTCAATCAAGAAACAAAGCGCCAGTCAGCTGAATGGAAGCACACAGATTCACCGCCACCAAAAAAATTTCGGGTAACCGCCAGTGCTGAAAAAATGATGGTGTCCATGTTATGGGACAGCGAGGGCGTAATCCTTACCCATTGCGTTCCAAAGGGCACTACGGTAACAGGTGCATCCTACGAAAATGTTTTGAAGAACAAATTCCTTCCTGCACTGCAACAAAAACGTCCGGGAAGGGCTGCGCGTGTGCTGTTTCACCAAGACAACGCACCCGCACATCGAGCTAACGTTACGCAACAGTTTCTTCGTGATAACAACTTTGAAGTGATTCCTCATGCTCCCTACTCATCTGACCTGGCTCCTATTGACTTTTGGCTTTTACCAACAATGAAAGACACTCTCCGTGGCCGCACATTCACCAGCCGTGCTGCTATTGCCTCAGCGATTTTCCAGTGGTCAAAACAGACTCCTAAAGAAGCCTTCGCCGCTGCCATGGAATCATGGCGTCAGCGTTGTGAAAAATGTGTACGTCTGCAGGGCGATTACGTCGAGAAGTAACGCCAGTTTCATCGATTTCGGGTGAGTAGTTAATTAGAAAAAAAAACGGAGGCCTTAAAACTTGAATGCACCTCGTAGACATGCATTTCCGGCCGTTAGCTCCCTATCTGAGTGTAATCTGTTGCGGACCCACTATCATCTGTTTCAATTTGATCTAAAAGATTTTAGACGCTCTATTTAAGAGCGACTCTCGGTGGCACAGTGGTAAACTGCCACATGTACTGGTCTGAAGGTCTTGAGTTTGATCCCCCGCCAGTCAAAGGATTTTTTATCCGTCATTTGTTACCTCTTTCGTCTCTGCTAATCTTAATGCCGAACTGCATCGTGGTTCGGTGTCCACGTTAAACATCAGGTCGTCTATAAATGGCTAAGTCAGTAGTAAGGACAGCAGGGCCTTATCCCAAGTGGTATCATGTCTAGTAAAGCACTGTGCCGTTAAAACCAATGAGTTAAAAATGTTGTACCCTTTGAGAACAGACGCAACTAGACCGTCGTATTATGTACCAAAAGGCAGAGACAGAATATTAAACGAATTCGTGGATTTAGATTTAAGCAAGGAAAATGGCAAACTTTGATTTATTCTGTACTCTGGTCTTCGAAAGAGATTGCTTGCAAAAGACTTGCACGGTCTGCATTGAAATATTGTTCAAACGTGCGTGAGCCAGGTCTGTTTCGGGACATTGATCGTTTACAGAGGGTAACAGAAATGGCAGACAGTTGGAGAGAACACTTCCAAAATTTAACTATAACGTATTTAGGAGATTCTAAACGCTGGTTTCGTGGAGACAATATGTAAACCGTCCACCCGAAGAGTTCCGGGACTGATTTTACTCCTGCGTAAAAGCTACATCAACGCAGTAACTACAGTGGAAGATCGACCCATAAACTATCAACAATAGATGAGCGCTCGACCAGTCAGTTATGTGCAGGCAGTGTTCAGCAGCAGACATGCGTCCGGGTGTGTCAACGTTGTCGTGTTCCAAACGGCAACAGAGCAACGAAATGAACATCTGTAAATTAGATGTTAAAGATATTCTTCTTAATATTGTGAAGAAGAGAACAGTGTCTGCAAAGTTTGTTCCACACAACTTCACCAACAAACAAAAACAGCGACGAGTTGGCCCTTGCCACGACTTGAATGAAACGCATGACGCAGATAATTCTTTTCTGAAAAGAAAGGAAGGAGACGAGACTTGTGTTATCAGAATACTAAAAAACGAAAGACAAAGAGCAAAATGGATCTGTAATGGTTCACCAGGTCCGAAGAAGGTGCGGAATGCGACGTACGAGTTGAACAACTTCCAAGAGAGGGACGTTTTCGACAGTTTCACATGGGTGCATGGACATTCTTTGCGTTGTACTGAAGTGAGAAGAGACTATGTAGAACACATGAAGCATTAAAACCAGGGTCTTAACTTTTATCTATTCTTTATTAATCCAGTCTCGAAACTGGCGGACTATATTCCCCAATCCACGTACATATGTGTCGCATAGATACCTTGAAGACAGAATTCGACCAGTAACAGCCTACACAAACATGTATTAGCAGTGATTCTTCACATGCTCTGTCTCTGAAAGGAATTGGAAAAAACTTAAAAACAAAGCAAGTAGTTTCAGCTACGCACTTTATAATGATTCTTGGAATACATATATAGTAATTAAATGAATGTAATTGAAACACTCTTTCATCTTTAAACAGGGTGCTGTAAGAGATACAGTCATCGGGTCCTTGAGAGCAAACAGAAGTTGCCCGCCGGCCGCGGTGGCCGTGCGGTTCTAGGCGCTGTTGCGCTGTTGCTGCCTCGGGCATGGATGTGTGTGATGTCCTTAGGTTAGTTAGGTTTAAGTTGTTCTAAGTTCAAGGGGACTGATGACCACAGCAGTTGAGTCCCATAGTGCTCAGAGCCATTTGAACCATAAGCATAAGCATTTGAAGCATAACGACGATCGCGATGATGAAGGTCTTAGCTACGAACGTGTACCTGCCTCGTCACAGCGGAGAGGCGGCAGAGCAGGTGGCTGATTACCCAGTATTTATGCGCTGTTTGCTGATGAGGCCAGCGGCGCTCCCGGCATATGAGGGATGCCAACTTCTTAAAGAAGTTGCCCAACTAGTTGCGACGGAAGGTGTGCGAGAGAGAAAGAGGGGGGGAAGTAAGGCGAGATGGAGGTAATGTACAGTGTAAGGTGTCATCCGAGCTACTTGCGACATCCAATATTTCAAAGGCACAAATATTGGAGGAGTCTTGCTTAAAGTTACGAGCAAGGGACAAAATTTTGCGATCTGACATCACTTTTAACGAAGTTACACGCACAGCGCTCTGCCGTTCACCTCAGGGCCTTGGGTCGGGAAGCAGTGATCGTGTGATCATACCGACATCTCCCAGAAAGCCTGCCTGCAGCCGTTAACCGTGTACGCTTCCGTAAAAGGCATCCCTCATATGCCGGGAGCGCCGCTGGCCTCATCAGCAAACAGCGCATAAATACTGGGTAATCAGCCACCTGCGCTGCCGCGTCTCCGCTGTGACGAGGCAGGTACACGTTCGTAGCGAAGACCTTCATCATCGCGATCGTCGTTATGCTTCCTAGCTAGAAATCACTAAAGCGGTCGGTTCTCACGGTATGCCCACCACGACCCTATTAAGAAATCAAGGTAAAAAGTGTCCAGCATCTAAGAGAACGCCACAACCTGTGAGCAGCCCCTCCCAGTGTTTATGCGACCCACTCTTGTCCTGTGAAAGTCAGAAAATACTGTGTAGGTACTGGTAATTTCAAGATTACGGGTTCCCATATAAGGGAAACATCTAGTTTCAAGTCATAGTCCAGCACACAGTTTCATCTGTCGGGAAATTTCATTACGCCATAAACTTGGCTCCAGAGTGAAAGACGCGTTCTTTTATATTCACCTGTTTATGTGTAGTGTACGTCGCAAAGTGTGCTTCAGTTTCCGTCCCGTCATCATTTTCGTGCACTTTTATTACACCTGCCTTTAGTTTTCTTCTATCTGTCTTGCGTTGAGAAGACAGTTTTCTATTTCACGTCCAAGTACAGAGGTTACTGTCCAGTCCAGTTACTTCATACATTGCGAAGTATCCAAATTTCTAAACAACGAGTACAGTGATACTGTTACAGAAGCCTACCATACTGTTCTAGATATAAACCTAAAGTTATGTTGTTCCGCGGGAGCTTTTAGTTTGCTTATTTTACGTAAAAATTTGTTGATCTTTCACATAACCACAAGCTGTAGGACGTGTTCTAGTAAAAACAGAACGTAACAGATTATGTGGGACTAGTTAAGGCCATGTAGTGGACTGTAATTACGAACAGAACTTGGATCGCTGTCATTCGCGGGCAACGCGCTACCAATCAAGCAATACACGCACGTCTCACAGACAGCTTCAGAGTTTCTACTCGTCACGGGCTCCTCCACTTTCCATCCAGAAATGGTAGCGTACTATCCTACTTCTGCACCTGTACTCTGCGAATCACTCTAGTGGGTGGCTTGAAGTTTAAAGTTTGCTCCGCGGGTTGCGCTAATTTTCCGCTATCTTTCCTCGCGTACCTGCCAGTTAACACTTCTGAAGATTTCTGTTACAATTACT
This sequence comes from Schistocerca cancellata, assembly GCF_023864275.1. Lineage (NCBI taxonomy): Eukaryota > Metazoa > Arthropoda > Insecta > Orthoptera > Acrididae > Schistocerca > Schistocerca cancellata. The sequence continues at coordinate 823,827,920 of NC_064627.1, read as the reverse complement.
TGTCAGTAAAACAAGCCTGCGATCGTTCGAACCGGCCTTATCTGTAAACGCTCAATGTCGCCTGCTGGTCCGACCTGGCATTGGTCCCGTACACTTGAGCGGTATTCAAGCACGATCCATATGAGTGTTTTGTACGTAAACTCTTTTGTAGGTAAACTGCAATTTTCCAATATCCTGGTAAGGAACCTTGATATGCCATTTACATTACCTACAACGTTTCGGTCTACCAATACTACGATTCGGTAGTAAATGGTTGGATTATCGGTAGCATTGCTAGTATTGGTAGGGAAAGAAATAAATGAATGTGTAAGAGAGGAACTCTGAGCCGACGACTTCCTCTTGTGTTTTTGTTTGTTCGGTCGTTCAGAACTTAACATCATTTAGTGTTAGTCCATTGTGTATTTTATCTCATTACGGAATACAAATTGCATTTTATAAGTAATAAAAATTAGTTGAACGCGTAACTTCTGCGCTTTTATGTAATCTTTGACGCAAGTACAGTTTATATGCAAAACATAATATATATATATAATTATTGTAGTTTTTTGTACTCAATAGGGGGTGCTTCATCATGACCAAAGGCAAAAAAAAGACAATAAAGCTCTTTATGAGTAACAATACGTGTCTTACATACATTCGACGAAGTAATGAAGTGATGTTTGATATATTTTTGTTCTGTGTTTCTATATTTCGCCTGCTTTAAGCAAATTACGTTTTTTGGCGCTACATGACAAATCTCTATTGTTTTCTTTATTTTTACTACAGCATCTCTCCGTTACAAATCAACAATTTTCGAATAAAACTAAATTAAACACTGATATTTTCACTTTTGTTTTTAAGTAACAGAGACAGGAGGATAACTATGTAGAACAAAAATGTTCTGTATGTTACGTGGCCTTTTACATAGCCTCACTCATTTGCTAGACGGTTCACGGCTTCCGATTTCTAGGGGAATCTCGTAAGGCAATGATCGCGTACACAAAGCATTCGTTATGAGGTAACGCCCGATAGGTATGCTACACATCTAAGATACAGATACTGCGAATACGACCTCAACTGGCCGAAGCTACTAATAAAACTACCATAATCTGTGCTTACTTATAATGGTCTACGGAGTCCGCCCCGATAGCTGAGTGGTCAGCGTGACGAACTGCCGTCCTACGGGCCCGGGTTCGATTCCCGGCTGGGTCGGGGCTTTTCTCCGCTCAGGGACTGGATGTTGTGTTGTCTTCATCATCATTTCATCCGCATCCGGCGCGCAGGTCGCCCAATGTGGTGTCGAATGTAATAGACGTGCACCAAGGCAGCTGGACCTGCCCTGTAAGGGGCCTTCCGCCCAACGAAGCCAAACGCTCATTTCCATAGTCTACGGTGGCCAACCGTAGTTTCAAAACTCTACTTACAACATAGTCTATCTGGTCTTTCCACTTAGTAACACTGCTACTCCCAAATATTTTTACTTCTCGCTTCCCGACCTCGGACACAATTTTTACTTTTCGAATACAACTATAGGAGCAAATGCTGTACTTAGAGCAAAATATTTCTCAAAGTGTAACGGGGTCAGTAAAGTGCTGGTCGCACGCCACCAAGTTCGGACACATTCGTACTTCCTTTCGGAAGCATTACTGAGTACGCAACAGCTGTAAAAACTGTAGATGACTGCATCTGTAATAAAATGCAGGAACGTATGTCAAGTGTGACCTGAAAAATTTAGTGAAATTTCCGAACGTCACCCACTGCGAATTCGAAAAATAACGACTGCGCTAGGATATTTCTTTTAGATATGACGGACACACAGGGAAATTCTTGCCACGTAACAAACGATACCTCTTACTGTGGTAAGTTTAAAGTTACAGATTAAGAAACGGTGTATTCCATCAATACAGTGATTAACACACTCCAAAATTCTTCCTTCGCATTTTTGCTAAGTCTGAGTTTTCCAGCTCTGCGTGTGATTCCTTGTGTACGACGTTAAATAAATCTTGTCTCGTTCGCAAATAACTCGTTTCCAGCTCAGAGTCAGGTAACGAGTTTTGCATTACTTCGAGTACTCCACTAGCAAGAAATTTATCGGCAATACGAACACAGCTGGCAGCGGCAGACGTTGTCCAGGCAAGTCTGCCGCGTCGTTTCGTAAATCGTAGCTGTTCGGTTGTTCTCGGAATCGTTCGGCCCGTGTGTCGCTACCATCGGGTGTGATAGAGACGCGACCGCTGGTGGCCCGCGGCAGTCCCGTTCTGCTTACTGTCGCTGAGTCACGACGATCCACGGACAAGAAGCAGCAGCACGGGGGCCGGTGGTGGGGAGGGTGCGTTAGTGGACTGTGGGAGAGGGGAGAGTAGCAGGGGGGGGGGGAGGGAGCGGAGAGCCAGAGGCGCCGGCGCCGCGCTTGCGTAACGCCCTGTCGGCCGCGCAGCGCAGCAGCTGGCGCGCTCGGCGGGGCTAATCGCTGCCGCCTACGTATGTCCCCTTCAGCTTTCCGGTTGCGTCCTAACATGTCCAGGCTCAGCTTCTCTAAGGCTCCTCTCCGAACCAAAACCCAGTAATAGTTCCAGAATGAATTTTCACTCTGTAGTGGAGTGCGCACTGATAACATCTAGCAAATTAACTGTGTTCCGGGCCGGGTTTCGAAACCGGGACCTGCGCCTTTCGTGGCCAAATGCTCTGCAAAATGAGCTACGGAGGCACTCACCGACCCGCCCTAACAGCTGGACTTCCTCCTAGAGCGCGAAGTCTGGAAAGCGATGAAGCACGTCTTCCTCCGACGCGGTGCACTGCGCTGATGCGCTGTTGTCTCCCTACTAAGCCGTCCCTCCCCCCTCCCCCCCTCCCCCCCCCCCCTCCCACGCGCGCGCGACCACACACACACACACACACAGAGCTGTTCAGCGAGGTGATACGACACTCACTCTCCGCATTAAAGTGTTAGATACAATAGCGTCCACTGTGTAGTTGGCAGCAGAAGACAACCGAAACACAGGCTACTGCCAGACGCGGATCATCCGGCACGTAGTAGGAACCGCCGCAGCAACAGCGCCCAGAGCGATGGCGTCCAACAGGGAACAGATTGGTCGCCTCCCATCCACATGCAGTCACCCCGCAATACCAGCTGACCCATCGGTATCCAGCCACAACGGAAACTCGATACGGAGGAAAACTGCGGTTTCGATAAAGAAGACGTCACAGAGTTCAACTTAGTGTATTTTAAGGGCAATTTTTTTTCTTTTCCCTGTCGGGGTTGGTATAGCGACTACAGTTCGCAGGTCACCCCACATTTATCCGTTGACGATGTCGCAAACGGAAAACACAGCACAGACCGCTCTCCCCAGCAGGCAGTAGGCCGCAACCCGACGCAGCGCGAGCATTCCTGTTTGTGTGTGTGTGTGTGTGTGTGTGTGTGTGTGTTTGTGTGTGTCATGTTTTCAGACATGCGTTACCTGGATACTGGATGATGGATAAACAAATGTACGTGCACTGTTCAGTCACATTAATGTGACCACCTGTTGGAAGCCTGTACAAACAAACACCTTCGCAATGCGGACCAGTGCAAGACGTACAGGAAGAGCATCAGTACGGTTATGGAAGGTACCGACAGAGATGTGCATCCATGCTGACTCCATTCCCGTGGCGCTACAGTCTGGAACCGCACGACCGCTGCAGTCGCTGGTTCGAATCCGGCCTCGGGCATGGATATGTGCGATGTCCTTAGGTTAGTTAGGTTTAAGCAGTTCTAAGTTCTGGGGGCGGATGACCTCAGAAGTTAAGTCCCATAATGCTCAGAGCAATTGCCGTGGCCAAGTGCTGTAGGTTTCTCGTTAGATGTTCTATGGCGCGAAGAGTTCGATCGAGGTGGTCCCGCAGATTCTCCATTCGGTTTAAATCCGGGGCTGGTGCCAGGGGAGTCGGTAAAGTCGTATTGGTGCTCTTCGAACCACGCACGTGCACTACGAGCTGTGTGTCACGTTACATTGTCCTGCTGGTAAATGCCATCGCGCTGACGGAAAACAACCTTTATGTAGAGATGGTGCACGTGGTCCCCAAGGATATATGCAAACTTCTCTTGGCCATTGTGCCTTAGAGAACGCCGAGATCACTCCAGGAAACATTCCGCACACTATTACGCTCCCTTCTTCGGCAGAGTGTTTGCGTGTTATCTATGGTCCGTTGTGCACCACAATTGCCTCGGCGCCGGTTTTGGATAGCGACATTTTCCATGAACGGTATACTTTAACCACGACCACACGCCAACAGTTTACAAACTTAGACATTTTGGAAATGCTTCCATATTTGACCCCAAAACTTCTGGTCATGCCCTTTCGGGTATGAGATACATTGGTATGTTTCCGCATTACGACAACGACTGCATTATTATGCGCCCCCCCCCTACCCCCCCACCCTTACACGCTTTATGTAAGCTCCATAGCTAGCACTGTCACCTGTCGGCTGTGGGTGCGTTGACGTCGAACATAGGCGGTGATCACATTAACGTGGCCGAGCAGTGTAATTTAGTACGTGCTTTGCAGTGTTAATTACAAAGAGAATCTCTTAGTTGTACCTGGTTGCAAGTAAGAGAGGAGGCCTTAATCTTGCTAGATGAAGTGCATCGAGTGGTCAGAAGTCATAGGAAGCCAACAGGACACTACTCGATCGTCGGTAGGTGAAGCCTAAGCGGTGTTTTTGTCTTGGTACAGTCCTGGTAGAAACGAGCACCGCATTCAAATTGATGGCGACCTCTCACGCCTGTTCGACACTACAGAGAGGCAACTTCCCGGCTATTCGTCAAACACCTGTTGTCGTCCTTCGGAGCTTCTTACGCCGTTGGAAATGTTTCCGCGATACTGTAGATTCGCCCTAGACACGGTTGACCTCAGAAACCCAAAATCTTGGGTAATCTCCGAGATGCTGTAACGCATGCTTCTTGGACCAATTACCACAGTAGGTTAACTCGCGACGAGCTGCCATGTTCACTATAAATCTGTCTATAAGAAATTTTCGTGTCGAGACTTGCGCTATACCCTGCATCTAGTGACAACATTCGAGTGTCATCGATATGATGGTCAACTGTGGTCCTGAAAAGGACCAAGATGATGTTTGTGGTGTGAAAGGATCAGCCGCCAGAGAAACCTGACGCCCAGGGTACGCCCGATTACAAGTCTTATCTTGGTCGGAAATCATTGCAATCTTCGTGGGGCTTCATAACAGAAGATACGTCCTGTGATTGTGGACAAGAGCAAACCACAAGCCACATGCTCCAGTTTCTTTTGTGCCCTACATCCTGCAGGAAGATTGATCTCCTGTAAGCCACTCCCAGTGCCTTGGAGGTTGCAAAGTACTGGGCACATGTAATATAAATACAATTTGTGTGTATATATATGTACATATTTATTGATGTGTATGGCTACTGTAAATTTGTATGTTTCTGATTCGAGAATAATAAAAAATTCGAGTGTCACACGCGGCACACCTTCAAACGGGACTATCCATCCTCTGATTTTTGGTCTCTCAGTTTTAAGTGCATACATAAAAGCAATATTCTCTGAGCTCAGACGAACGCGACGATAGAAGGAAGATTTTAACGTACCGCCGACATCGAGCTAAATCAAAATGATGAGCTAGCTCAGTTGTGCGCAGATAGGGAACAAAATGGGCTTTTGGCGTGAACCACTTTACTGCATCCATCGGAAGTGATACAGGCAAGCCTAAACCAGGATTGGTGGACCAGGATTCGAATCTCACTGCACCTCCATACTGGTGCGGTACGTTCAAGGCAGACACGCCACGCTATGGACAATATGCCGCTGCGCTTGAACGCGCAACGTAGAGTGCCCCAGCGTTGTCGCTGTACCCCTTGTGGATATATTAAGTTTGGGCGAGCAGTCATACAACTCGATGGTAAGCCGTTTGGGTCAGATTTTGACCATCCTCAGACCCTGATGCCATGATAGTAGGCGGTGGCGGTAAATGGAGCAGAGTTTATAACTCCACGAACGTCAGTTGACATTCGTGGAGTTGAACAACCGCTACCACCTACCATCATGGTATCAGGGTAAAAAATTGACCGAAAGCAGTTACCATTGAAATAAATATTTTTGCGGTTGACTCCGAGTAGGTCAACTGACAGACCACATTTCCAACCGGCATGCCGAATCACTGAGCTTACAGCCACATATTTAGTAGATCAGTCTCGTTAGCTGGGCGGTAAAGAAGTTCAGTACACAAAGCCTCTAACTTGACGTATAACTGATCCTGCCGTTAGAAACTCGAACCACACTGAGATTTAAAATCTTCTATTGAGGCGTCGCCATCACAATTTCTTTCAGAGTCATTCGAGTGAAGTGTCTCATCAAAACATTTATTCTGGCGAATACCACCATTTCAGCATAATACATTTGTTTCATTATCGTTGTGTATGGAGTGCCCAATATAGATATGATGATCCAACACAGCCGTAAATGATGGGTGTACCGTGGATATTGGGCACATATCACACAAATAGTGGGCGTTGTCTGACCAACATACTACTGGTCATATCTGCACGGAGTACTGCAGCAACCTGCGTTATCTATCATGAGATAATCCTTGACAGAACCACGAAAAGCTTCCGTGTTAAGTGGGAGTCGAAAGATAGCCAAGATATGTACCCACGAAATATCAATGGGAGCGGTGGAATGCGTAAGACTGCACCATCAAACCTAAAGGGCCATTTATGTGATAAGTACGTGTAGAGTGTACTGTTGTATTTGAGTTGTTAATGGCAATGATAAAGAGAAGAGATAGGACGAACTCTTGAGTCGGCACGTCGCCTTCACAGTACGACCAGAAAGTCCCGAAACTGACTTTATTCCTGTCTCACAAGCGACGTCAGCGCAGTGACTATGGTAGTAGCTTGAACTATCAACTGTAAACAATAGGTGTGCAACCGATCAGCCAATTGAGAGGAGGCACTGTCAAGCAGTGGAAGCGCGGCCGTAGGTTGTCAACGATGTATTCTTCAGAATGTTATGAAGAAGAGAAAAGCATGAGCAAAGTTTGTTCCGCACACCTTGACTCTCGAACGAAAACGACGCGTGGACGCCTGCCACGACTTAATTGGATGCAAAACGCAGGTAATTATTTTCTGAGAAATTTGTTATCAATACGAAACTACCACAAAACGATAAAGTGCAGAGTGGCTCTCTGATGGTTCGCCAAGACCGAAGAATGTGCGAATGTGAAGTGCATGTTGCACAACATCCGAACGAAGGACGTTTCTGAAAGTTTCTCATGATTGTATGAACGTCCTGTGCTTTATACTCGAGTGGGGAACACTAGTAGAAAACCTGAAGCATTAAAACCACTGTCTTACGTTTTCTCTATTTTTTATTAACCAGCCTCGAAAATTTTTGAAGTACATCGAAAAAGTTAAGAGAAGGGCAGCTCGATTTGTATTATCGCGAAATAGGAGAAAGAGAGCCAAGGATATTATACACGAATTGGGGCGGCAGTCATTAAAACAAGGGCGTTTTTTGCTGTGGCAGTATCTTCTTATGTTTCAATCAGCAACTTTCTCCGCAGAGTGTGAAAACATGTAGTTGGCGCCCACCTACAAAGGAAGAAATGACCATCATAATAAAATAAGAGATATCAGAGTTTTAAGTGCAACGTTTTTGCCGCGCTGCTCGATATTGGAACGGTAGAGAAGTAGCTTAAAGGCGATTCGACGAACCCCCTGCCAGGCACTTAATTGTGAATGTCAGAGTAATCATGTAGATGTAGACGTGGGTACTCTCGAAACTCATCATAGTTGCTTACTTTGTTGAACATTTCCATCCGCGTGGCATCAGGCTGGATAAATTTTGAGTGTAACCCAGGATTTTCGGATAGAGTTAGATGATCAAGACCGAGTGAGGCCCAGTGGTAAGACATCGGATTTGTATCCGAAAGACCTACGTTCTCAAGAACGGCCGTCCTAATTCTCGTATGGTCATTCAAACGTAGGTTCTCCGTGATTTCCCTAAATCGGGTAAGGCGCAAGCCGCGATAGTTCCTTTAAAAGAGTACGGCAGATTTCTTCCCCCATTCTAGCGAACAGAGAGACTGCGCTGCGTCTATAGTGACCTCGTTGTAGACCGAACTTTAAAAACTAGTCAAATGGCTCTGAGCACTATGCGACTCAACTTCTGAGGTCATCAGTCGCCTAGAACGTAGAATTAATTAAACCTAACTAACCTAAGGACATCACACACATCCATGCCCGAGGCAGGATTCGAACCTGCGACCGTAGCAGTCTCGCGGTTCCAGACTGAAGCGCCTTTAACCGCACGGCCACACCGGCCGGCTTAAAAACTATTCTCTCTTCGTGATGATCAGGAAAGTCACCTCGAGTCGAGCATGCTAGTGTGGGTTAGTAACATCTGTTGTTGTTGTGGGGAGGGGGGTAGGGTTATGAGGGTAATTCCCGGTCCACTTTGAGGTAATAACATATGGGCAGTAGCTCGGATGGTATTGCAAATGTAGGTAAGCGCACGTGACAATGGTAAAGGAACTGTCCTACCATTTAGGAGAAGTGATTAGTTTTTCCACAGTAAATTTGTGGCCATCTTGCTTCTTCTCATCATGAATAGAAAGGAAGAAAGGTAGAGGCAACAAAGAAGGATTCGACATTGCGTCAAGAACGAGATAATTAGAAACTGTAGCGAACAAATCTCCGAACTGAATAAGTGGTCAATTTCTACTCGTCACTACGCCCATTGGGTGTCGAGTCCCAAAATAAAAGCGTGGAAAAGGAATTCAAAGAGGAGAGATGCTTACCATTCTTCGAGATCGAAGAGCGCGGACCCACTACAAGCCTCGCTGAACGCCGTCGGAAAATTTCGCAACAGCCCGGGTTTGGATTCTCGGGTATTCCGATCGCAGCCGCTCGAGCCACTCGACGCCTCGGTGCCATCTATTATTGTCGCACGGTGCGGCTGGCTCAGTACCGATTGGCACGAAGTCTGGAGCGATCGGCAGCGCGACAAGGTGATGGCATGGCGGTGCGCGCCAGAAATAAAAGGCAGCGAGGCGAGCTGGGCGAGGCGATACGGCAGGGCAAATATAAACAGCGGCGGCGTGTCGGCGCCACCTGCCGCCAGACACGCACATCTGGACGCCGGCTGCGCGCCCGCTTATCGCCGATAACGCCGATCGACTCACCGCGCCACACGGCCGCAGCGCCGGGAGCACCGCTCGGCCTTTAAAATGAGCCAGAAGTTACAATTTGACGTTTCATCAACTTCAGAATGACAATGAAACTGTGTGCCTTTTGTGGGCATGTGCCCTACCGTCTAAGCTATCCAAGCACGAGTCACGAAATGTCGTCACAGCTTTGCTTCTGTCAGTACCTCATCTCCTACCTTCCAAACCTCACAAAAGCTCGTGCGAAACTTCCAGCACTAGCACTCCTGAGCGAAGTTTGGAAGGTAGGATGTGAGAACGTTTCATATCAGCAGACAGACCGCTGCATAGTGAAAATTTCAGTCTGAATCACAAAAGGAGTTACAATTCACTGAAGCTTCAATGAGTTTGGACGGCGTGTGTGTGATTCAAAATGGTTCAAATGGCTCTGAGCACTATGCGACTTAACTTCTGAGGTCATCAGTCGCCTAGAACTTAGAACTAATTAAACCTAACTAACCTAAGGACATCACACACATCCATGTCCGAGGCAGGATTCGAACCTGCGACTGTAGCGCCAAGAACCGCACGGCCACTCCGGCCGGCTGCGTGTGTGTGGAAATTTAATTGTGGAAGAATGATGCCAAAAAGTCCGTAAGTCCTCGCTAAATCGTTGTCAGCCTAGCAACAAATAGACCGTACAGGAATCTATCATGCAGCCAGGTTCTAATGGCGTGTAACCAGGTGACTTTTATAGTTTTCACTCAGGCCCACGGGAAATACGAGCCCCACAACAAACTTGTGACGTCACATTAGTCGCCTTGCCCGATATACAATACATCCCTACGTCTGGGGCCAGATGGAAAATTTGAATGTCAATGAACATGTACCCAAGAAAGTACTTAACTTTCTCACATGTTGTGGAAAGCGTGAGTCTATTTAAACGCGCAGCTATGAAGTATTACAGTGGTCACAAACAGTAAGTCGCTCCACGGTGGACACAGCCGCTGCAACTCAAGAGACCTGTGTTGTCACGTGCTGTGGCGTACGCCGCAATCCCATATATCTCGTTGGTCCAATTTTCACTCGACGAACGTTATCTCCGTGGAGCTTCTGGCCGCTGCTTACAAGGGCATCGTGGCCTGTAGGTGGCAGGACCAGGTGATCCACCGGGAGCGCCGCCTATTGTGAGCTGCCGTTCCCTACAGCCTCTGACTTGACGACTTCGTTATCTTCCACGGCGGAATCGATTTCGTTATCTGAGCGAGATACAAGATTCTGCTATGAAATTCCTGTAGTAAGGCATCGTTGGATGGCAGTATGAAACAGTATCGGCTTAGAACACTGGTCTCCAGGTTGTTAATGTTGCTTTCCGAACCGGAAGTGCTATTTCTTATTCAGTAACTCACCATCTGCCTTCAGGAGTTCGAATGGACCCCTCTTCAGTCTTCTCCCCAACGACAAATTCTTCACACAAGTGTCTGAATTATTCTGATGTCTTGCTTCCATTATCAGGCACATTAGAATTGCCACTCTCTGACTATTGCACACGATTAGCAACTCTACCTGAGCAATCTGGACGAGTGTGGGTAAGCGTGCAGGGAAAATGTGCAGGTAGCTATGAGCACGCCGGTTCGCGTGCCGCCGAGGCATACTCTGAGACGGCGGTATCGCTGGTGCCATTGAGAATTTGCGCAGGGCGCGTTATCTGGCGTGGCGTGACGCAAGCGGCGGCCGTGAGCAGATAGGCAGCCGACTCGCCGCCAGATGTGCGGCGGGCCACACACAAACAGCGCAGCACGCGCTTACTTCAGCTACTGGCCGCTCTCTGCAGGGAAGTACTTTGCGGGTCTCGAGCCGGTGTTGAGGCTGGCGAGCAGTACCTCATATCGTCCCTTGCTGTTCGTAAACGGAGCGTTAACTTCGTTCAGATCTCTTTGTAAAGGAAGTAAGGACTACTTGCGGCAATGCAGTTTGGTTTTCCCGAGGATAGGTTCAGCCGCCAAATCGGAGGCGGTCCCTTTCTCTGCGCTGTTCAAATGGATCAAATGGCTCTGAGCACTATGGGACTTAACTTCTGAGGTCATCAGTCCCCTAGAACTTAGAACTACTTAAACCTAACTAACCTAAGGACATCACACACACCCATGCCTGAGGCAGGATTCGAACCTGCGACCGTAGCGGTCGCGCGGTTCCAAACTGTAGCGCCTAGAGCCGCTCGGCTACTCCGGCCGGCTCTGTGGTGTGTGAGAGTTGTGTTGTAAGTACTGGGTGGTTATAATTAAAGTGCAGCTACTCACAGAGTTCCAATGTGGGCTATAATTATCGTATGGCAGCGAAATTCGTTGGATATTGTAATATGCTTGTCCAGAACCGATTTACTCTGAAAAAAAAAATAGGTCCAATTTTCACCACCAGGTGCAAATGTGGCTCTGTGAATGCAAGGAAGACGTATACAAATGTTAGCATATGTAATGGGTTAGAAACGAAAGGTATAAACTTGACTTTATTATTAACCCCTACTTACACATTTGTTCAATATGAGCACCGGAGTCGTCGACGAGATGCTATATAGTGCTAGATTTGCACCTGGTGGCCAAAATTGGAACCAATATGTTTCCCGGAGTAAATCGGTTCTGCATTAACGCATTAGCATATCTATCAAGCTTCGCTGCTATACAATAATTATACCCCACACAGGGCCTCCATGGGTAGCAGCACTTTAATTATAACCACCCGGCGTATCTGATGAATGTGGGTGACTAATGGGTATGTATGTAGTGCAGAGTCTTGTTTGCACCTTACGATGATGAGAGAAGGAAGAGGACGAATACCACGGCCGGCACACCAAGGGCAGAGCTTCAGCGGTCGGCACACGGGCCGTGCATACGAACGTTAACACGCCGAGTTTCTGAAGTCATACAGTGGAAAAAGAGCATTTGGAAGTCTTTCCGGGCGTGGAGAGTAATATCTAACATGTAAGATATTCTGAATGTGCGTTTGAACGTAGACCAATGGGGTGGAAGAACGCCACCTACGTCACATGAAGCCGTCTCTTTGCAGATCAAAGCTGCGCGAAACCATATTGGCTTTCAGCTGAAGCCCAAACGTATATATGCCATTACTAAGCACGAGCAAGTCGAAGATCTCTCGAAAACCCTTCGTTAATTGAACAATTTGTTTTAATAAAATGACAGGAGACGTCATATTGGTGATTAAAGAATTATTGCTATTTCGTTATTACGAAAATATGCCGTTTCATGTCAACGGCACATTGAGACCCATCAAAAACGCATTGTTCTTGGTACATTTTGTTACAATTAAATGTCTGTTAATGACATACCTGGATTAATGTTTTCAGTAGATGGTATTATGCAAAGTATGGTCGGTGTAGCGTAATCAGTAGAAACTCAAAATTGTAAGGAAGGGCCGGCCGCAGTGGCCGAGCGGTTCTAGGCGCTACAGTCTGGAACCGCGTGACCGCTACGGTCGCAGGTTCGAATCCTGCCTCGGGCATGGATGTGTGTGATGTCCTTAGATTAGTTAGGTTTAAGTAGTTCTAAGTTCTAGAGGACTGATGACCTTAGAAGTTAAGTCCCATAGTGCTCAGAGCCATTTGAACCATTTTTTTTTTTTTTTTTTTTTGTAAGGTAAGAGGTAACTTGTTGCTGGTTTGCGTCTCACTGAGTCCAGATATTTATTTACTAACCTTCGTGTTTTCTAATAGGTTTGGTAGCTTTTTACTAGTTTAATAGAAGTATATTCCATAATATTCGATGCTACGCAAATATAAGCGCTCTCTGTATCTCTCTCTCTGTCTCTGAAGAGTGAGCCTGTTCGATTTGCTTTACCTACAAGACAGCTTGCACCACTTGTAGTAAGATATTTTCAACCGTCTTGTTTTAACATGACTAGCATATGGGCAAGGGCGGAAATGTGCGTTTTAATAGAGACAAGGTAGGAAGTTTAAGCTCGTTCATGTTGTAAACATTGTGATTTTCTAGCTGACGACTGCCGCTGGAGCGCGCTGCGTTCGCACATTCGAGGTACATCCAGAAAGTAAGCTTCCCGATCTTGTCTCCTTTAAGGCAGACGTATTTAGCAGAGAAAATGGCGCATGCGCAACATATCTCTGACGTGACAACAAATGCAGGCCGGAGTGGTCCAGCGTGGTGCCAATATCGCGGCAGCAGGGCTCCGAAACGGCGTCTTTTAATCGTTCTCCCGCCGCCTGCGAGGTTCGGTCAGCGACAAGGTTTCTTAATGCGACCATCAAAATTCATCGTCAGCTCTGTGATATCTACAGGCAGAACATTATGAGCAAACAGATGGGGCGTCGCTGGTGTATGCTTTTTTCCCGGCAGTCGTCAAAGTGTCCATGATGAAGGGCGCAATGGGCGACCGTTTCTCATCGGTGATCACCTGGCTGAGCTGGTGCGGCAGCGCACTCTGGAGAACCGTCCCTTCATGATTACGGAGCTTGGCAGCCATTTTCCGCAGACATCCCGATCCTTGTTGCGTGAAATTGTCACTAAGCACCTCCTGTTCAAGAAATTGCGTGCCGGGTGGGTGCCAAAAAACCTGACACCCGAGCACCAAACGAAACGCTTTGGAGCGGCACTGACATTTCCGCAGTGGTATCATGATGACGGCAACGAATTCCTCGGCAGGATCGCCACAGGCGAGGAGACGTTGCTTTCTCATTTGACCCCGGAAACCGAGCAGTAGTCAATGCATTGGCTTCACAGTCGATCTCCGGTCAACACGAAATTCAGACAGACTGTGTTGATGCAGAAAGTGATGTGCATGGTGTTCTGGGACGGGAAGAGCATTCTGCTCATTGTCTTCCTGCCCAGAAGGTGAAAAGGTGAACGCCGATTGTTACTGTGAATCAATGTGGAAACTGCGATGTACCATTCAGAACAAGAGGTGTGGAGTACTTACTGCAGTTGTTTTGCTGCTCCATGACAGTGCTTGTCGGCATACGGCTCGGCGCACAGCGACTGTTTTGCGCAAGTCCGGCTGGGAACTGTTTGATCATCCAGCATACTGTCCTGATCTTGCTCCCAGCGATTTTGTCTTTCCTTGCACATCAAGAAACTCCTGTTCTCCCGCCAGCGCTTTTGACAACGACGAAGAGCTGAAGACGACTATCAAAAAATGGTTCAAATGGCTCTGAGCACTATGGGACTTAACATCTGAGGTCATCAGTCGCCTAGAACTAATTAAACCTAACTAACCTAAGGACATCACACACATCCATGTCCGAGGCAGGATTCGAACCTGCGACCGTAGCAGCAGCGCGGTTCCAGACTGAAGCGCCTAGAACCGCTCGGTACGAACATTCCACAAATTGCTATTTGTACAGCAGAATCTTCAAAATGCAGCGCACTGAAAAATTTGAGACTATCAATTTATGCCCTCTTAATATAAGTGGCAACTACACCCTGAACGTCACTTATCAAAGTGGTTCGTGCTCCATGAATAACGATAAATTCTAACGTAAAATCCTTGCTCCTTGTAGACAAAGGGAAACGAAATAAACCAACACAACCACGTGCAGCTATATTGGCACACATCACATGTGATTCGTCAGATTTCTTGCTTATTCTGAATAGTCAGTGCGGTCTCATATTAGCCCACACACGCGCGATCTACCGACACACAGCGCGGTATGGCAACGGACTGCTACAATAGGCCGCTCGTGTGTGCGGTCCTTTATGTCATTAGGCATGGAGCATTCGAATTGGTCAAGGATGCGGAGAAAATCGGCTCTAGAATGCATTTAATGACGAAATGAAGAACGTTAAACTAGGACAAAAATGAGCACTCCTGACAAGTGAAATCTTTGTGCGGGGCCGATGTTCGTTCTCGACCAAAGGCATCAGACGTTCGCCGGCCACACTCTTGTCGGCTTAGCCATCTGTGCACGCTACACGGACAGATTCAAAGGTACAACGTGTCAGAAGTTGCTCCAGACGTCTTTCGAACTGCACAATATGCCCTCCGACCACCTTGTTGACTACAGTCGTTAAAAGGCATGAGGGTGGAAAGGGGGGGGGGGGGGAGTCGCAGTGATGATATTATGTTAAGAGTGGCGTCTGCTAGGACAAGGAATGAAACATTTCATCTCACAAACATTCCTGAGGATGTAATTCGTCGAAATCAGTGATAGTTATTTTCTTCCACGGACGCTAGTAGCACTGACAGAAGACGTCGAAAAACTTCAAAGTAGGTGTTTCTTGTGTTATCACGAAATAGGTGAGAATTTCACGATTACGGATAGCGACATGCGATGGTAAACGTTAAACCAAAGACCTTTTTTTATTGTGACGAAATTAATTTCAATCGGTTTCTCCTGTTCGCCTAAAGTGATGTGGGGAATCAGTGGAAAAACTGCAGCCGGGATGCCCGGAAGGGAATTGGAGAGGCGATGCTTCCGAACGTGTCTATTGTGGGAGTAAGGACGGAGCCTTGAGGGCCGCCAGGTGCGGCGCAGCCAGTGCATTAGGTGGACGAGGACGAGCTGGCGGCAACGCGCGAGCGCGCACCCCCGCGCTGGCGCCAGTAAAGGCGGCGGCGCCGTGAGTCAGCTCCAGGCGGGCTCTGGTTACGTGGGCAGATTTAGCCGCGCGCTGCGGCGCCTGGCCGACCGCCAGCGCTGCCAGGTGTTCCGCGCCGCACCTGCACACACTGCCGCCACTGCTACTGGCGCCAAGCCGCGCACAGCGGGACTGCGCCACGCCAGCCGCACTCGACCCGAGGTGCGCACGGCACGCGCCGTACCTTAGCTCTTGTTCGAGCTTTTCCTCCGTCCAGAAACCTTCGAGAATGGCACGTGCTGTACACGCAAAAGAACTCAGTGCAGGGAGGGTAGCAAATCTGTACAGTCCCTGCCTCCTGTCGTCAGGAGTGTCCCCTGTGATGCGGGTTTCACATGCGCAGCTTAGTAAACATACGTGGCGGGAAGGCTAGCATTTACTGCCTCTTAACAGAAGAATGGAAAAACTGGTAGAAGGTGACCTTGGGGGAAGATCAGTTTGGATTCCGGAGAAACGTAGGAAGACGCGAGGCAATACTGACCGCACGACTTACCTTAGAAGATAGGTTAAGGAAAGACAAATCAACCTCTACACAGAGGTGACAAAAGTCATGGGATAGCGACATGCAAATATACAGATGGCGGTAGTAGCGCGCACACAAGGTGTAAAAGAGCATCGGCGGAGCTATCATTTATACTCAGGTGATTCATATGAAAATGTTTCCCACGTGACCACGGCCGGACGACGGGAACTAAAAGACTTTGAACGCGGAATGGTACTTGGAGCTAGACACATGAGAAATTCCGTTTCGGAAATCGTTGGAGAATTCGATATCCCGAGACACACAGTGTCAAGTGTGTGCCGAGTATATCACATTTCAGACAAGGCAGTGACCGACGGGGTTCACTTAACCACCGAGGGCAGCGCGCGTTTGCGTAGATTTGTCACTACTAACAGACAAACAACACTGAGTGAAATAACCGCAGAAATCAATGTCGGTCGTTCGACGAAAGTATCCGTTACGACAGAGCGGTGAAATGTGGCATTAATGGGCTATGGCAGCAGACGACCGACTCGAATGTCTTTGCTAACAGTACGACATCGCCTACAGCGCCTATCCTGGGCTCGTGACCATATCGGTTGGAGCCTAGAGGTCAGGAAAACAGCGGCCTGGTCACGTGAGTCCCGATTTCAAAGGTGATGGTAGGGTTCGGGTGTGGCGTAGATCCCACGAAGCTATGGACCCACACCGTCAATAAGGCATTGTGCAAGCTGCTGGTGGCCCCATAATGGTGCGGGTTGTGTTTACATGCAATGCACTGGGTTCCCTGAATGTTCGGCTACTTGGAGAGCTTTTGCAGCCATTCATGGACTTCATGTTCCGAAACAACGATGGTTATTTTAAAGATGGTAATGCGCCATGTCACCAGGCCACAAGTGTTGGCGATTTGTTTGAAGAACATTCTCGACAATTCGAGCAAATGATTCGGCAATTTCAGTTCCTGCGCAATATCCTGCACCGACAATACTTTTGCAATTGTGGGGGCCTCCAACGACTTGTTGAGTTCACGCTGTTAGCAGGTATACCATGACATCTATCACCTCAGTGTGTTTATACCCTAAAAGAATTCAACACATGGAATGCCACAGACATGTACGAGATTGTACAGTATCTTGCTTCTTCTAAGGAGTGCTCATTGTGAGACTGGTTGCGCATGTGCGAATGAGTAAACTGCCAAGGTAAAATCAGTGTGTCTATTGGCACAGAACTCCTCTGCATCATAAAAGTCTGAGTCAAGATGAAGTGAAACTGGAAGAAATTTGTACTGCACAGTCCGGTAACGATACGCTGGTAAGCGCAAGAGTGTATTAACTGCTTTAACTGTTTCGTGAATGACTATGAAAACTGCTTGATCACGTTTGTGCAACTACTGTATCGAACGTGCTGAATTCTTAGTCTATGCGAATTGTCGAGGAACAGTTCGTTACACTACAAAGGGGATGAACAGCAGTGTTAGTAAGCACTCCGTCTTCAGGCCACAAGTGGCCCGTCGGGACCATCCGACCGCCGTGTCATCCTCAGTTGAGGATGCGGATAGGAGGGGCGTGTGGTCAGCACACCGCTCGGTCGTTTTGATGGTTTTCTATGACCGGAGCCGCTACTATTCGGTCGAGTAGCTCCTCAATTGGCATCACGAGGCTGAGTGCACCGCGAAAAATGGCAACAGCGCATGGCGGCTGGATGGTCACCCATCCAAGTGCCGGCCACGCCCGACAGCGCTTAACTTCGGTGATCTCACGGGAACCGGTGTATCCACTGAGGCAAGGCCGTTGCACAGTGTTAGTAGCAATGCAACAATCATTCACGACGATCCACTCTTCAGCAAATTATCTCTGTGTCTCCACTACGTGTGCGAAGCCAGGGTATTTGTATGAGAAGGGGACATGCATCACCTGTGAACAGTTGCTGTGTTCACTTCGAGTTGAAGGTGATGTCTTGCAGCAAACTGCTGTCACGCCTCATTAAGATTACTTCGAAATAGTATTCACGGGCGCCATATAGCGTCCCCCCCACTCGAAAGCAAAGTTAAATTAAAAGGAGGACCATATATTTGCAATGTTTTGCGAGCAGTCTTCTTAAAATCGTTTATATGGATCTCTTAAACAAAAGTGCACGATCGATACGAACTATGTTATAGTTATTCATTTCATATAAGGTACTTGTCTCAAGCGGTAGTGAGAAATCGTATTTCTGAGAAGAACGAGCGGGATATCTACAAAACATTCCTGCAACTCGATACCTTTTGGAAGATGTGCCATCTATAATTCGAAAATTTGCGGTGTTTCAACATTTCAAAGCACACGATTTTACAGACCGTCTGAGTTATGTTTCTGGCTACAACTGGCTAGACATTTTTCAGCTAGTTCATCACGTACGGTACCAACAGAGCACTTCTTCTAGCTTCGTTTAAAGATCCTAGTTAACGAATTCCAGTCGACAGTGATATGGATCCAGTTGCTAGCACTGCCGCGACCATTAAGGTTCGTTACTTCGTTCCGATGCGAGAACGTGCGTGACAGTCGATAGATCGTCTGGCACGCAGTAGTGGTTCTAGTTAAGGTGGTCGATGGTATTTAGATCAGAACTTTGAGCAGACCATTACAGTAAGCCCGTCAGATTTGCTTCCCGTCATTGTGCAACGATTCTGTTCCGCTAGTAGGAGGACAACCCTCTCTTAACGAAATGGTCTGTCAGCAAACAGTTGGCGCCGTATCAGAAGCTTGATCTTGAATGTCTTCATAAACACCATCTATTATTTTGCTGCCAGTCAGTCACTAGACCTAGGAATGCCCATCCGCTCACCAATCCACCTTCACTGAGTCTGTTGTTCTGACGCTCTCGGTTCGTATTCAGCGTCCAAACATATTCCGCCATGAATGCTACTGATGCAAGATGACTCATCATTAAAAAAATGAAAATATGAGAAACTTTACTCTAATAAACAGAGCATTGAAACGCTATCTCAACGCCATCAAGCGAAGTTTTCCTTTCATTTTAGTGATTAGCTGCTCCTGGGTAGAAACACGGCCGTGGGACCAGAGTTTTATCACTTTTCTATCAGTCGTTGTCTCGTTGACATACGCATCTAATATGGAAAGTAAGGCCTTTTTGACAGCATTCAAGATACAGGAAGTTCGGCATTTGCGGATAAATTGTTCTTGGTCTTCCAGTCACATCAAGTAGTTAAAATAACATGAGCTTTCCCTTGTTGCTCCTTGGCCATTATCAAGTGGAATGAGAATGGCCCAGATATACTTGATCGAAAGCTAGTGTCATATTAACCATTTGACGCTGGTGGAAGCCCGAGAATATTTTACTCAGTGTTACCGCGGCGATACTCCGCATACTTACATTACTATACAGGGTGTTTGAAAGTCTTTCCATCAAGGGGTGATACATCGAGTGTTGGGGAATGTCTTTTATCGGAGACAAATTTTTCACCGAGGCTTCCCGACAACAGTAACCGCCTTTAGTGTTCGGTGGCCGTGGGACGACGAGACTTCACCGAACCAGCAGGGTTTGCTAATGATGTGTGCTGTGTACTACCCGCAGCAGTAAGCTTACAAAGTGATTCTCAACAAGAAAACCTTAAGAATGAATTTCTCTACGATAAGGAACAGATTTTAGCAGCGAATCAAGTGCTTTAATTTTACTGGGCCTATCCCCTTTCATACGGAGCAGATGACAGGAGTATAGGCAACACACAAGGCATACTTACGCCGCAGAGTGCCTACGGCCCGCCGCAGCTGAAAAACATATGCAATACAGAAGGACACCTAGAGTCATTGGGAATCGTCAGCGAGCATTTTGTCTCTAACAAGTGTTTTTCCCCATGACATGACGTATCACCCCTAGACGTTTGATGGAAAGGCTTTGAAACACCCCATACGCGAAGATTGCTTTCGTGTGCAGCAGTCGCTACAAGATGACATCTCAGAGTTGCCATGCAGCGTATTGAGCTTGGTGCTTCATCGATAATAATGTACGATAAATAATGCGACAGATTTTTTTCGGCCAATTTCGGTTGAAAAATGCGGAATTTGTTGCGGAACACCGTGGAATATGCTCGTTTCAGCACCTATAATTTCATGAAGTTACGATAGGTGGCGGCGCTATACCCAGCGTTCAGAATGGCGCCTGTAACGGAGTTGCGCTCCAAGCAGAAAGTTGTCACTGAGTTTCTTTTGGCGGAGAACCAGAGCATCGCAGATATTCGTAGGCGCTTGCAGAATGTCTACGGAGACCTGGCAGTGAACAAAAGCACGGCCAGTCGTTGGACGAGGCGCCTGTCATCATCGCAGAAAGGTCGCGCAAACCTGTCCAATCTCCCGCCTGCCGGCCGGCTGCACACAGCTGAGACTCTTGCAGTGTTGGAACGTGCGGACACTCTCATTAGAGGTGATCGACGGATCACAGTCAAACATTTCGCTGTTCAACTGGACATATCTGCTGGTAGCGCTGACGTACTCATTCACCAGTTGGGGTAGTCAAAGATGTGTGCCCGCTTGGTTCCTCACCACGTAACAGAAAACCATAAAGAGCAATCAAGGAGCATCTGTACGGAACTGCTTAAGTGGTACGAGGCTGATCCTGATAATTTTTTGTCGAGCATCGTCACAGGCGAGGAAAGATGGATTCATCGCTTCGAAACGGAAACAGAACGGCAACCCATGGAACGGCGCCACGCCACCTTTCCTTCGAAGAAAAAGTTCAAAGCCGCATCCTCATCCGGACGCTCTTCTAGGACTCTGAAGGGGTTATTCTGTTTGGTGTCCTCCCTCATGGTGCAACGACCAACTCCTTGTCCGTGACAACACAAAGCTCCACGCCAGTCTCCGCACTCGAGAGGAGCTCACAAAACCTCATTGGACTGTCCTTCCTCATCCACCCTGCAGCCCGGATCTCGCACTCTACTACTTCCATCTGTTAGTCACAGTGAAGGATCTCCGCGGCAAGCAGTATGTAGACGATGAGGAAATGATGGATGCAACAAGACGTTGGTTCCGACGTCGAGCAATAGAATGGTACCATACGGGCATACAGGCCCTCCCAGAAAAGTGATGTAAGGCGGTCGCATTGGACGGAGTTTATCTTGAAAAATAAGGCTTTGTAGCCAAAAGATTGGGGAATAATGTAGTTTATTTGAATCCCGAATAAAATCAACATGCTTTCAGAAAAAAATGTGCTGCAATAGTTTCTGAACGCCCCTCATATTTGATACATACCACCATCATCAAATCCACAGCCATCACAACCACTACTGTCATCCACTGTTGCGTGAAGAAGTTTTTCCTCTCATTACAAATGGCTCTGAGCACTACGGGACTTAACTTCTGAGGTGATCAGTCCCCTAGAACGTAGAACTACTTAAGCCTAGCCAAACTAAGGACATCAGACACATCCATGCCCGAGGCACGATTCCAACCTGCGACCGTACCTCTCATTACAGTCTCCACTTATATATCCATGTTCTTCCTGCGTGTCTTCTTATGTCATCTACGTACGTTCCATTACGCCAACATTTCGTAACTCGTGGAATCCAGCAAAGAATTTACTCGCACAATTCGCCTGGCTAGACGCCCTTCCCCCACAATTCCCCCAACTGGCAGACGCAACGGAGAGCGCAGGGGTCGATTTGGAGGCCACAGCCGAAGATGTTGATGCCTGCCACGCCTGCCTCTGACCAGCTATCGGCGAGCCGCCGCATTGGTTCGCTGATAATGGCGGGCCGCCTCTCGCCTCTCCTCTTTTTGTCATTACTCTTACAAATATGCGCCGGCGCCGGCGCCGCCTCAAACATAAACAGCGGCTATTTTTAGGGTCGCTACGGGATGTCCGCGGCAGGCGGCCGATGGCTGTTATCGGCCGCGGCCAGAGGGCGACCCCGGGCCAGCTACGAGACCTCACCACGCCGGAACCAGCTGGTCTACGTCGGGCTCTTAAACAGAGCAGCACTGCTGTTGTTTACGTTTTTTTTTCGGCAAATGTGACATAAATGCTTGTATTTTCGATCAGCTTAGCAAGTGTGTGACTCCTGTTCGTTTGCGATCACATATGATAACGGTACTGAGTACTAGAGTTCTAAACTGTGGCAAGAAGAATGATGTGTCAAGCAGACGAACCTTAACAGAATCTCAGTGTTCTGCCTTGATGTGGCAGACTAGGTATAGGAACCTCGGATGTCCTGCATTTCCAGTACAAATAGCAACAGTTACATGTGATCTTTAGTAACAAAGAGATAGGAATGAATGGGTGAGTGTGGAGGAAGTGTTTTGCACTGAATTGCATTCGGCACATTTAGTTGTTAATTCCGTTTTCGTCACTCTAATTGCAGGCCATTTTCATTCACTGTGTATCACCGCATCTGCAAGACTATGTTCTCGAAAAAATGGCTCAAATGGCTCTGAGCACTATGGGACTTAACTTCTGAGGTCATCAGTTCCCTAGAA
The DNA here is from genome assembly GCF_023864275.1 of Schistocerca cancellata. NCBI lineage: Eukaryota > Metazoa > Arthropoda > Insecta > Orthoptera > Acrididae > Schistocerca > Schistocerca cancellata. Next base: position 823,805,232 of record NC_064627.1, on the reverse strand, counting down.
CTTAGAACTACTTAAACCTAACTCCCCTAAGGACATCATACACATCCATGCCCGAGGCAGGATTCGAACCAGCGACCGTAGCGGTCGCGCGGTTCCAGACTGAAGCGCCTAGAACCGCTCCGCCACACCTATGTTCTCGGAGTGGAAGTAGAAATGAGGAAAAATAAACACTCGCTTCAAGAGGAGATGTGGGGTAAAACTATTATGCGAGAGGAAAGAATGAAACTGACACATTAAGACAAGTCAGTGCGAGTGACGTGTAAGTATTGAAATATCAGGAAGAGCATGGAAGGTCAAATGATTTCTTTGAGGGGCCGTCGGCTAAGAAATACCCTTAACTCATTCAAGGCTGTAATGTACAAAACGCTGAAATTAACAATAAAACTACGAAAAAATGAATACGGCTTGATAATTGCAATTTATTTAAAAATTCCAACTTCTCTAGTAAATGACAAATTTATTCAGATGACATACAAAAAGAACTATTGCAAATCTCATAGTAACAATTGAAAAATGGATTCGCATTTTGGAAATATGCATTGACGTCGGCTGTTCGCGACACGTGAAAATTTGTGCCGGACCAGGACTCGAAAGCCGATTCCCCGTTTATTGCAAACGGTCGTGTTAATCACTTCGGCTATCTAAGCACCACTCAAAGATCCATCCGCCGGCCACTGTGGACGAGCGGTTCTAGGTGCTTCAGTCTGGAACCGCGCGACCGACACGGTCCCAGGTTCGAATCCTGCCTCAGGCACGGCTGTGTGTGATGTCCTTAGGTTAGCTAGGTTTAAGTAGTTCTAAGTTCTAGGGGACTGATGACCTTAGAAGTTAAGTCACATAGTACTCAGAGCCATTTTCGAAGATCTCTCCAAACTTCCACGGAGACCACAACGATTACGCTCGCATATTTCGTGATTACCGCACAGGGAGATACAAATATTTAATCATTATTTTAGCCCGTCGAGGCATGGATTCATCATTGATCGTTACAATGTCTGTGTTTGTACATTGTCTATACCTACATATCACAATGTCCAGACCTGCTCAACTGCTTCACTCTCGAATAGTATGTGGGAAAAATTTACACCTAGATGATATTGTTTGTCATAAACAATTTTTTTCTGCTGTCAGGTAGGATTTTCTTTTATTTATTTCTTGCATGGCGCTTTTCGGGAATTAATTCGCACTCTCAAGTACGTTTCTCGATTATTATGGATTTTCTGCGTGATATGTGAGCTGCGTTGACGTTACTGTAATATATAAACACAGGCAGTTTTGCAATTAATGCCAAGTTTTTCGATATTGTCCGTCAGTGATATCCGTTAAGGATGCCAAACGGCGCAGCATTACTCCAGAAGAGGACAGACGCAGAGGATAGGGTTGTGGCATCTTCTAAGTGTCGTGCTAATAAAACACAGTCTGGTGACTGAGTACACATTATAGGTACCATGCTGTGTTTCCACGGTTAAACTCTCGCTGACATCGTGGTCAGTAGAGCCGGAGCATCAGCACAGCTGGAAGAGGATAAGGGAAAGAACCTGAGCTGTTCTCCTTCAGTTTGCGAGTTCAGTGTCTTAAAAATTGCGCCACTGCGCTCAGCCGCATGTCTGAGGTCGAGACATTAAAAATTAGTAGCGGCATACTTTTCCTGCATTTGCTGCACAACGGTGTTAGCGCGAGTGAGAGCCGACAGTGACTCTCCGATGTACGAAGCTCGAATCGCGTACAGGCTGGCGCTAGCCACCTGGCGCCACGAGTGGCCCCGTTCGCTCGCTGCGCTGTGTCTGGTGTGTGTGATGGATGGCGCGGCCCGCTGACGTCACCCAGTTCCGGCTGCTCTGTCGCCAGAGGGGGGCAACCGCAGCCCACGAGTCTACATCTGCGTCCCCACGTCACGTCGCAGAGATTCAGTGTCCTTTACAATATGCTACATGTTCTGTGCACCGAGCGAGGTGGCGCAGTGGTTAGCACACTGGACTCGCATTCGGGAGGACGACGTTCAAATCCGCGTCCGACCATCCCGATTAAGTTCTCCGTGATTTCCCTGAATCGGTTCAGGCAAATGCCGGGATGGTCCCTTTGAAAGGGCGCGGCCGACTTCCTTTTTCTAATCCGATGGGGCTCATCACCTCGCTGTTTGGTTCCCTCCCCCCAGATCAACCAACCAACCATGTTTCGCGCTTGCATATATCTTTGAAGACTAAAGATCTCATGTGCAGAAATGAACTTGAATTTCTCTAAGTCACTGATCTTGGTAAACCTAGCTCGCAATTTTCTTTCTTAAAGCTAGAGGGCAGTGGTTGGTTTAGCCAAAGTTATGCCGTAATTCTTGAGTGCAACAGAAATATTCCACGAATACACTGCTCTGGAACATACACCAAGTAAGTTTCGCCAAATTTTATGTTTATCAACTGTAAGGCCATTTCCGATTTGGTTCCTCAAATTATCAATTTTTTTCTGTGCGTCTACTTAATTTTGACAAAGAATTATTTAGCTTAGTAGTAAAGCAGTCATCAATCCGAAGATTGTTTTGAACACCACAGTGCTTTATTAGGCAGGGTCCTGTTGGACTTGGTAAACTATTGCCTTCCTCTAACCTTTGAAGACTTTCCTAGCAGGTTGTATGGCGACATACAGTTATTTTGACTCCGAATTACGGTGCAGCTCGGCATTTCTCGTTTCAACAAACGTTGCCAGAAGGGACAGGAGTCTTACGCTACAGATAAAAATTCTAAGATTGAGCGGGGATCGAATTCGAGACATTTGGATTTGTAGTCTGGCACTTAACCACTTTTTTTCGATCTGTTTGTTCGTCTTTTGTTCGCCAATTGCTATGTGCCGATGTCGGATAACATCTTTAAAATTAAATCGATGAAACACTTGCTGAGTTGTTTTATTTTTCTTATTACAGAGGACAGCCAGTCCCCTGACCGAACACGCTGAGCTGCCGCGCCGACACCTCTGAGCCACGAAATCATTGCGCACCCAATAATTAACGACCACAAGGATAAGACTCAGCATGGAACCTTGTAAGAGCGATCTGACGATGGATTTTAAAAGATCTGTACTAATGACAGGTTAATAAACTCATATGCCAAATTTGTGGCTGCTCTCTGTCTTCCAATTATAATCTTTATAATTGTAGTACCGTCACGTTTCTCAAAACGCCAGTTTAAACAAGGCAGCGGTTAACCTACGTTGTACCGTTGTTCTTTATTGAACTATACATTAATTAAAGAAATTCAATTTAGACAAGAAAGTGGATGGACATAAGCGTTGCCCTCTTCGAAGTATCCACCATAGCATTTAACAAGTGATGTTACTCACGAAAACCCTAAATTTCGATGAGTAAGATTCGACTCCAATGTTTTAACTATTGCAGGACTTCGCTCGGTCCTGAAATGGGATGAGAAGGTGATTGAAGGACGCTGAGAAACTTTGTACCCACCTGCCACGAAAGGGTATTGCCGAGTAGAGATACGGGCATCACATGTAGTGAGCAAAGAGCAGGTGTACAAATAACTTCAGGCCTGCCTTAGGGAAGTCTGTTCGTACCCTTGTTATTTGTGACGTGTAATAATTGGTTCAAATGGCTCTGAGCACTATGGGACTTAATTTCTAAGGTCATCAGTCCCCTAGAACTTAGAACTACTTAAACCTAACTAACCTAAGGACATCACACACATCCATGCCCGAGGCAGGATTCGAACCTGCGACCGTAGCGGTCACGCGGTTCCAAACTGAAGCGCTTAGAACCGCACGGCCACACCGGCCGGCGTATAATAATTACTTATCAGACAATATTAACAGTAATCTTTAGACTTTCCAGATAATAAGTTATCTACAAGGAACTACTGTCTGAAAGAAGCTGCACCAGAATTCAATCAGATCTTGATAAGATTGTAATGTGATCTCAAGAGTGGCAACTTGTTTTAAATATACAGAAATGTAAAATTGTGCGCTTTACAAAATGCAGGAATTTTGTATACTACCACTAAAATATTAACGAGTCACACTTTCAATCAGTTAACTGATACAAATACAAGGAAGTGGCAAAAAGTTTAGTCGTAGGTAAAGCAGATGACAGACTCCGATTCATTGGTAGAATGCTGTGTAAATGTCGTCTGCAAAGGAGATTACGTGCAAAACACTCACACTATCCTTCTTACAATACTGCAGAAGTGATGGTACCCGTAATAGATACGCCTGTCAGAATAGTATTAATGACCAGAAGTTCCCAGAACGAATATTGACTCTGCAGCGAAGTGCGTGCTGATTAGGAACTTCCTCGCCAACTGTTCGCTGGACCGGGACTCGAAACTAGGACCGTTGCCTTTCGCATTCGGTATACAGTTTTAATTTGCCAGTATGTTTCCGACCACAAGCATGGCTGCGATCTCCAAAACCAGAAAACTCAAACTCGACGTTATATGTAGGCGGACTTTTTGCCCTATAATCTGGAGTATCTATTTTAAATATAGAAAGACAGTAATTTGGATATTTGCAATCGTTTATTAACAATCAATTACAGTCAGTTTTTTATGAGACCTTACACGTGCTTTAAAAATGTGTTGCACGCGGTCCACTCACATTAATGTGGCCACCACCTACGTTGAACGTCAAAGTCAGATAGCTACTCACAGACGGCAGGTGGCAGCACCACCCGTGAAGGTACATAAATCATGTTTTGGGGTACGCGGAAAACAGTGAAACTTTGTCGTGATGCTGAAACGGAGCGATTTCCCTGACGTACAAAAGGGCATGATCATTAGCTATTGAACCAAAGGTGGAAGCATTTTCGAAACGACTATGTTTGTAAACTGTCCGCCTGCCGCCGTGGCTAAACATACCCTGCAAGGCAAAATGGTGCAGTCCAAAACCGGCGCCGAGGCAACTGTGATGAACCATGGGCCTTAGATGACAGAGATGAACGACGGTTGCGGAAATGTGTACGGGCGAATAGACGTACAACTGCTGAGCAACTGACCGCCCAGATGAGCCAAGGGGATAGCAAGAGTGTCTCCTCAATGAACATTAAGCGAATGTTGTTGTGTATGGGGGTCTCCGCAGCAGGCGCCTGGTTCATGCACCCATACTGCCTGCTGTCGTCGGCGTGGAGGGCTGGAACTTGCACGCGAATACCGCAACTGGACGTCCACCGAGTGACGTCAGGTAACATTTTCAGGTGAATCACTTTTTGTGCTCCGTCGGGGAGAGGTTTGAAACTTCTGACAGCAGAGATCCCTTGTAACAGTTATGGTCTGGGGAAGGTTTTCGTGGAATCGAGAACTCGAGCGCAGCTGGCCATGCCACTCGAGTAGGCGTGGCTCTACGTCCCTGTCGGTCCCGTCCAGAACCACATTGACTCTCTTCTTGCACGTCTTGCAGTGGTCCGCGCTGAGAGGTGGTCGCCTTAATGTGACTAATAGTATCTTACAAACGCCTACGTATCGCTCTTCTAGGGACAGCAAGGACAAAGGCACACTACAACGTGCGCACGGGCATACAAGCAGTAACTCTTGCTGCGCGCTCTGTACGGGAAACGAGCGGGAAGAAGACTTAACGTCTGGCACGCACTTGACAGTGCTTTGCACAGTGTGTGTGTGTGTGTGTGTGTGTGTGAAGACGCAGGACAGGGGACGGGTGTATGCTGGAGGCGGCCCGGAGGAGAAAGCCGCGCTGTGCCTTGCTGCAGTGTAAGGCGACTCTGGCCATGTGGCGGCGCGGCGGTAGTTTTTGCGGCCGCGCCTTCTGGCGACAGGTGCGGCGATAGCGCGACACGGCCACAGCCGCAGCGCAGCGCAGCAGCCGGTCCCGCCCACGCCCGCGACCTCGGCCGGCCCGGCGCATCTGGCCGCCACAGCCTGCCTCGCCAGCGCTGACAAAGCCGCCTGCCTCCAACTCTCTCTCTCTATCTATCTATCTATCTATCTATCTATCTATCTCTTCCTATCTCATTCTCCATTTTTTCCAACTGAGCGGCACTGGCAAGTTTTAACTTCTGTATCAGCCGCCGAAATCTACGTAATGGTTCATATGGGTAAGTGTGCGCGCTTGCGCAGGGCACTGTCAAATGCAAGACTGAGCGTATTTGGTATTGCGCTTTACATTACATTTTCCTCCCTAAAAGGGACGAATACGTCATACTAGAATAAAAAATTTAAAAAACTGTTAGTGAATTTCGCAAAAATTGCAGAATATCGCTAATCTGCTGCCACGATAGGTCGACACGGAAATTCTGGTCACCTTTAGGTGTATGTCGTCGAATATACACTAAGCTTTTCTGTTGAACAAGTTATCAACACCCTGCACTTCTCCTTAAATTTCAAAGAAAAAGAATTGAACGTAGGGAAAGATATCGAAGAGGATTTCCACTCATGCATTTACCTTACGACCAAACCTCCAATTAACAATGGTTGAGACTGACAAGCAAGAACAAATTTTAATTTGTTTCTGGAAAAATATGTCCCAGCTAAAAATAAGACCTATTCGTTGTCTGTAGCTACTCGTGTATGTAACACAGTAAAGGCTAAGGATACTCCAGTATGAACAGAACACTAAAAATCAAATCTGTAGTACTGCGAAATATTTTTACTCTTTACTTCTGTACACGGTGTGCTGAATATTTGTAACACGGTAAAATTTCGTACGGGCACTGAACACAATCTCCAACACGGGCCTCAGGGAAGTACATCAGTTGGAAGTACACAACTCCAAAGAGTCACAGGATATATCTATCTGGGTCAACTGATAAACATGAAAGGAGATTTAAAATCAGGAATATTACGACGAATTAAATTGGGCTGGCAAGCTTATGTGAGGCATTCTTCAATTTTGAAATCTAAGATTTCGGATGAGCTGAAGAAATCTATTTTTGACCAATTTATATTGCCAGTAATAACTTATGGCTCCGAAACATGGACTTTACATGAGTGCATTGTTAGGAAGCTAACAGTAGCCCAAAGAGGAATGGAAAGATCAATGTCGGGTTACAGAAAAAAGACAGGAAGAGAGCAGTTGAAATAAGAAGAACAACGATGGTCACTGACATAATGGAAAGAGTGACTACATTGAAATGGCAGGGGGCTGGTCATGTTGCTCGAACAAAAGATGGTAGATGGTCTAAACAAGTCCTAAACTGGAGCCCAATTTACCAAAAAACACCTGGAGGAAGATCACCAGACAGATGAGACAGACATATAAAGAAGACAGTAGGATTCAATTGGCAACGGGAAGCTCAGGATCGGAAGAAATGGAAGATGTTACTGGGCTGCTTTGTTACACGCCGACTCAAAGAGGCCACATCATTAAGTGATAGAACTGGCTGCTCCTGCTGATGATGATGATTACTGGCCGTGAGTTGGGATGGTTCGTCCGCCTGGCGCAACGTCTTCTACATGACGCCACTTCAGCGACTTGCTCGTCGCTGAAGATGAAATGAAATGATGAAGACAGCACAAATATAGAGTCTTCTAGCCGGTCGAGAATCTAGCCTAGGACTCCGCGATCTAGAAGCAAAGACGCTAGCCACTAGACCACCGACTACGGACACTTCACATCTCCATACATATATGAATTACTCTGCAATTAACAATCACGTTGTTGACAGAGAATGCAAGACTCCACTTCAAAACTCTAATCTGTACTGTTCCACCCTCGAATAGTTCGAGGGAAAAATTAACACTTAAATATCCCGGTAAGAGCTATGATTTCTCCAACTTAATCGCTATGTATGCATTCGGAGGAGAAAGCATTTTATCGAATTTCGTCAAAGATCTCGTCACAAAATGCCTTTTTCTCAATATCTGCCATTCGGAGCAACTGTGTCACCTACTTCGTGATAACACAAAACAAGCCACTTTTCTTTGAATTTTTTCGATGAGTTCCTTCAGTGAGACTAGCATCCGCTAGAGAAAAGGTGGAGCAAAGAGATCGACGAACAGCAACCTCATGCATGTTAGTGAGATATAGTGTGATTATCTCAGTAGACACTTCATTGAGTACAGTTGTGGCCGGCCGTTGTGGCCGAGCGGTTCTAGGCGCTACAGTCTGGAACCGCGCGACCGCTACGGTCGCAGGTTCGAATCCTACCTCGGGCATGGATGTGTGTAATGTCCTTAGGTTAGTTAGGTTTAAGTAGTTCTAAGTTCTAGGGGACTGAGGACCTCAGAAGTTAAATCCCATAGTGCTCAGAGCCATTTGAACCATTTGAACCAAGTACAGTGTAACTCCACAATAATTTTGATAATTAAAATAAATTAGATCGAAAAGCAATTTACAAAGAAAAACCTCGAACTGGTTACTATCGTCTTACTATTAACCTGATGGGTCAAACAATTGTATAAGCACGTGGTACTGGTTTGACAAAGTACACCCCACGTGGGTTGAACATAAAGAAAAGTTGCTATATTGAAAAATATTGTCAAGACGAGACGTTATAATCTCACGCACATTCGCATTTGAGATTGATGAACTTAGTTAGAGTTACTGATCAACACGTGGTTCCACTTTACTCACAAAGTTGTGACAAAGCAACTACCGGAATATATTCTGAACTTCACACGAGAACTACACTGCGCTGCAATTTAAGATAACATTAGATATTTTAGAGCTAAACCTGAAATAAAGGTGATTAAATTTTCAGTTAGGCTGAACTTAAGAAATCCATTGTCCTACGGACTTAGCAGACATGCGCTTAGCCGGAGATCTTACCACTTCATACGCTCGCCACGGACAGACTGACCTGGTCCCTTCCTGAGGGTGGCTCCCCACTACAAACGGAAGTGGCCAGAGGGGCAGCTTCCTATACCAACATGACAAAGGACAGACAGGACCATACTAAGGATAGAAACCTCTTTGCTTTTAGAAAGCGTAGCTACCTGTTCCGACGTTGGTCCTACTGTTCTCTAGCAGACAGGCTTGTCTGCTACCCTGAGGCATGCAACTAGAAATACATTTGCTCATTCATCCTCTCACACAGAAGGGAAGGGGGTTGACAGTATCTTATCATATACAGTATATAAAAGAAAGCGGATGTAGGTTCTGTATGAGACTGTGTGACATGAATTACATATAAACTGTGTTTTTTAAAGTGTAGTAGTGTGACAGATCGTTTTGTTTATGTGTAAAAGTAACACGTTCCACTACTCAGTCTCCTCCCAGATAGTCAGAAACGCCACAGTAAATTTAGACGAGGAATTTATGCCGTCAATGACAACAGATTTAAGAAATTAACATGAAAGGAATCCAACAGAGACCTTTCAACAGTTGGGAAGATATCTGGAGAAACTTTTGACAGGTTGTCACTTTGCATCCGTCAGTGATGCGTGCACAGACGGCTAAGTCGGTAAGAGAGTGGCCGGCGAAAGTCTGATGTCCTGGGTCGAGAACGAGCATCCGCCCCATAATACACAGATTTCACTTGTCGGGAGTGCTGATTTTTTGCCACAGTTTGACGTGTTTTATTTCGTCATTAAATGTATTGGTAGGGCACAGTTGCTGGCAGGTATCGTGTGAATGAAGGTGGATGGCCATAGCAGGCTGCAGCAGGTGCAGTGGGTCGCCGCCGGGAATGGAAGGCGGTCCACGGCGCAGCGCCGCGCCGGGTCGGCTGGCGCCGTTCACACGCGCCACTTGCTCGGCCGCGGGGAGGGGAGGGGGACAGCCGGTTCCCACAGCCCGCAAACATCTCTGCCGGTGCACGCTGCACGGCAGCGCCACCACCTGGCCGCGCCTCGCGTGTCCACAGCGGCGGAGCGACTAAGCTCGTGGGGAGTACTGCAGGTCTGTTCATCCTTCATCGCGCCCGCTATTATTGGAGATACCGCACCGATGACCGTTTCCTCGCCGTGGAAGAAGAATTTGGCCATGCGACAGAAAGCGTTTACCAGCCACGTACTCTACAAGGAGACATGTGCAATGAAGAGCCAAAGAAACTGGTACACCTGCCTAAGATCGTGTAGGGCCGCCGCGAGCACGCAGAAGTGCCGCAACGCGACGTGGCATGGACTCGACTAATGTCTGAAGTAGTGCTGGAGGGATCTGACACCACGAATCCTGCAGGGCTGTCTATAAATCCGTAAGAGTACGAAGGGGTGCAGATCTCTTCTGAACAGCACGTTGGAAGGCATCACAGATATGCTCAATAATGTTCATGTCTGGGGAATTTGGTGGCTAGCGGAAGTGTTTAAACTCAGAAGATTGTTCCTGGAGCCACTCTGTAGCAATTCTGGACGTGTGGGGTGTCGCATTGTCCTACTGGAATTGCCCAAGTCCGTCGAAATGCACAATGGACATGAATGGATGCAGGTGATCAAACAGGATGCTGACGTACGTGTCACCTGTCAGAATGGTATTTAGACGTATGACGGGTCCCATATCACTCCAACTGCACACAGCTCACACCATTACAGAGCCTCCACCAGACTGAACACTCCCCTGCTGACATGCAGGGTCCATGGATTCATGAGGTTGTCTCCATACCCGTACACATCCATCCGCTTGATACAATTTGAAACGAGACTCGTCCAATCAGGCAACACCAGAATAAAAGTAGCCAGCCACGCTTTTACCCCCGAAACAGAGTTAAACTATTCGCAGTACCAAAGTGAATGATTAACGCCCTGTAGCCATCTAATTAATTTTCGGAAAAATTTCGAAATCCGACCATTGAACTGGAATATACTGACCGCTAACACCGCCTCCCGAGCTGCAACTCCGACCGGTATTCCCCACAACAAAAAACAAAACAAAAAAATCGGTTTCAACAGGGAAAGAGTGACATAAATAGCTCGCAAATTTCAGCGGGAACCGCTTAGTCTGTCTCCTTCGCTGAAACGCCAGCGCTAATGCCTCCGCGATCTGATGTACGGCCTCTGCCTACCAGCCACATGCAGCCTCATATAAAAGCAACATTCTCTTAGAAAACTGATAAGTGTCTCAGCAGAATTTCTGGCTTGTTTGCCGACACATGTATTATATGCAAAGTTTTCGCACCGCCGTAATAGTTTGGTTGATCAACCAGCGCGACAAACGGCTGACTTCAGATAAACACTTCTAGAAAACCTCCTCTGCTCCGTATACCCGCGAGAGACCCCCAGGATTTCACGGGCTCGAAGAGGCCGATGAAATTATTTAATATTTAGGCCTTCAGGCTAATCAAAATCAGGAGGAGAACGTAGGGATTTCATTGACCATTTCTGCCTCCTGCTTATAGTGTGCTGATTCCTGCCAAGTCTCTTAGTAAGGGGTGGTGATAATTAAAGTGCAGCTATGCGCGAAGGTCCAGTGTAGGCTCTATTACCGCATGTCATCGATACTTGGTAGATATTCTGATTCGTTAAGCGGAACCGATTTACAAAATTAGTTCCAATTTAGCGAAATGGTTCAAATGGCTCTGAGCACTATGGGACTTAACATCTATGGTCATCAGTCCCCTAGAACTTAGAACTACTTAAACCTAACTAACCTAAGGACAGCACACAACACCCAGTCATCACGAGGCAGAGAAAATCCCTGACCCCGCCGGGAATCGAACCCGGGAACCCGGGCGCGGGAAGCGACAACGCTACCGCACGACCACGAGCTGCGGACCCAATTTAGCGCACCAGGTGTAAATGTGGGGCTGTACAGCATGTCATCAGCGTCTCCAGTGCTCATGTTGAACAAATAGTGTAAGCGGTGGTGAATAACAAAATCAGCATTTTGCCTTTCTCACTTGTTTCACCTTTTCTGCCCACGTCCCGTTCCTAATCCATTACATATGGAAATACATCCATGTATTTTTGTTGCGTTCACAGCGCGATTTGCATCTGTTGACCAAAATTGGAACTAATTTTTTCCAGTGCAAATCAGTTCCACAACAGCGCATCAGAATATCTACCAAGTATCGATGCCATACGATAATGCAGCCTACATTGAACTGGTGGCGAAAATTGGAACTAATTTTCTTCCTGCATTAATCAGTTCTGCATGACTGCATCAGAATATGTACGAACTATCCTTGCTGTACAATAATTATAGCCCATACTGGACTTGTGGAACCAACTGTACTTTAATTATAAACACCCAGTATTTCGCTGCAAAGCGTGTTGGAAAACACCGGCCCTAATGAGGAAATCACTCGACCTTGAGCCGGCCTGTTATACCCAGACTGTTATCAATTTAGAAGAATTTTAAGATCGTTCCTAGGAAAACCATTTCTTACGTAAACAAAAGCCACTGGAAGAGCACCCAGAGGTGGCAAGGTTCAAATGGTTCATATGGCTCTGAGCACTATGGGACTTAACTTCAGAGGTCATCAGTCCCCTAGAAGTTAGAACTACTTAAATCTAGCTAACCTAAGAACACCACACACATCCATGCCCGAGGCAGGATTCGAACCTGCGACGGTATTGGTCGCGCGGTTCCAGACTGTAGCACCTAGAACCGCTCGGCCACACGGGCCGGCCGGAGGCAAGGGAATGGTACGTTCCACACAGTGACGTTGTCCTTCTGTTGTTGGTCATCAGTGTTGAGACTAGAATGAGGTTTTCATTCTGTAGCGGAGTGTGCATTGCTGTGAAACTTCCTGGCATATTAAAACTGTGTGCCGGTCTGGGACTCGAACTCGGGACCTTTGCCTTTCGCGGGCAAGTGCTCTACCATCTGAGCTACACAAGCGTGACTCACGCCCCGTCCTCGCAGCTTTACTTCTGCCAATACCTCGTCTCCTACCTTCCAAAGTTTACAGAAGCTCTCCTGCGAACCTTGCAGGAATAGCACTCCTGAAACAAAGGATATTGCGGAGACATGGCTTAGCCACAGCCTGGGGGATGTTTCTAGAATGAAATTTTCACTCTACAGCGGAATGTGCGCTGATATGAAACTTCCTGGCAGATTAAAACTGTGTGCCGGTCCGGGACTCGAACTCGGGACCTTTGCCGTTCGCGGGCAAGCGCCCTACCGACTCAGCTACCCAAGCACGACTCACAACCGTCCTCAGAACTTCAGTTCTGTCAGTACCTTGTCTCCAACTTTCCAGAGTTCACAGAAGCTCTTCTGCGAACCTAGCAGAACTACGCTGCAGAGTGAAAATATTCTGGAAACATCCCCCAGGCTGTGGCTAAGCCATGTCTCCGCAATGTCGATTCTCCCAGAAGTGCTAGTTCTGCTAGGTTCGCAGGAGAGCTCCTGTGAAGTTTGGAAGGTAGGAGACGAGGTACTAGCAGAACTGAAGCTGTGAGGAGTGGTCGTGAGTCGTGCTTGGGTGCTCATTCGGTAGAGCACTTTAGAGCTAAAGGCAAAGGTCCCGAGTTCGAGTGACAGCCCGGCACACAGTTTTATTCTCTGGCAGGAAGTTTCAGTCTTGAGACTGGTGCCTTGCAGCTCTCCACGCCAGTCTATAGTTGTCAACTCTTTCTATAAGATTAAAAGTCTGCGAGTCGCTGAAGTGTGTACAGTAATGGGAGGAGACGGCCCTGTGAGGCGGCAGGGGGCGAGCGAGTGGCAGTGAGCCGTGGCCGCCGGCGTCATTAGCGGCCGTGGGCGTGCGGAGGTCAGAGCGGCGCGGCGCGGCGTTCACACAGAGACGGCGGGGCCACGTGTGTGGGGCCAGATGCCCGGCCGGCGCCGGCTGGCTCCTTCCGCGTGGGCCCGCCCCGTCCCGCCAGATGTGCCCTGGCGCCAGGGGCCGCGTTGCCAAGTCGCGGCGGCCGCTCCACTCGTGGGCGGCCGCCGGACCTGCCAGCTCCCCGTCCTCGTCACCTGTCCCGTCTGCCAGCCGCGCACCTGTTCATCCCGCGGCAGCTCTACCAGAAACCCATCCCACCTCGCTATTCATTCTCATCGTTAATCGTCGCCTCGTAACTAGTGTGCCCTAGTGACCCAAATCACAATCACTACCATCGTAACTAGCCACTTTTCCTCCATCACTAAACCAGCGGGGAAAATACATTTATCGGAGCACAAAAAGGCGAATATTCTCCTGTTTATTAAAACTCTCTGACTGAAAAGTGGGGTACCAGTTGCCTCATTCTGCTTTCCTCACCACCTACAAAAACTTTCCCTAAAATTTTGCCGTGCGCTCTTTTTAACATGTAACTCACATCTCGCTCTCACAAACTCCCCTAGCAGGCCGGAGTGGCCGAGCGGTTCTAGGCGCTATAGTCTGGAACTGCGCGGCCGCTACGATCGTAGGTTCGAATCCTG